>NC_065598.1:1477500-1622500 GCF_024542745.1 Macaca thibetana thibetana
CATTGTTATTTTTCATTGAGGTGAGATTTTCTTTTTCTTTTTTCTTTTTTTTTTTGAGACTGAGTCTGGCTCTGTCTCCCAGGCTGGAGTGCAGTGGCCGGATCTCGGATCTCAGCTCACTGCAAGCTCCGCCTCCCGGGTTCACGCCATTCTCCTGCCTCAGCCTCCCGAGTAGCTGGGATGAACAGGTGCCCGCCACCACGCCAGGCTAATATTTGTATTTTTAGTAGAGACGGAGTTTCGCCATGTTGGCCAGGATGGTCTCGATCTCTTGACCTTGTGATCTGCCCGCCTTGGCCTCCCAAAGTGCTGAGATGACAGATGTGAGCCAAGGTGCCTGGCCTTTTTTTGTTTTTTGTTTTTTTTTCAGTGTATAATTCAGAGGACAGCCTTTTAGCACATGGGTGATGGTTATGAAACCATCACCTCTGTCTAGGTCCAGATCACCGTAGTCCTCCAAAGTCCACCCTGTAACTAATACTAAGCAGTCACGTCCCTTTCTTCCTCCCCCAGCCCCTAGCAAGCCTATATCAGAGCCTTGTTCCTTTTCATGGCTGCATAGTATTCCACCATGTGGATGTATAACATTCTGTTTATTCATATGACCATCGATGGGTGTGGGGTTGGGTCCAGCTTTTGGCTATTGTAAATGCATTAATCATGGTCTCCAGAGGACATTGACCAACAAGAGAGTATGTATGTATGCGTGTATGTATGTATGTATGTATGTATTTATCTATCTCTCTAATAAGGAACTGACTCAAGGGAATATGATGTGTTCAAAACTTTAGGATACAAGGTCAGCAAGCTGGAGACCCAGGACAGCAAATGATATGGATTCCAGTCTGAGTCTGAAGGCCTGAGTCTCAGGAGAGCTGAGTGTGTGAGTTCCAATCTGAAGCCTGAGACCCAGGAGAGCCAATGATGTGAGTTCCAGTGTGAATCTGAAGGCCTGAGACCCAGGAGAGCCAGTGGTGTGAGTTCCAGTCTGAGTCTGAAGGCCTGAGACCCAGGAGAGCCAGTGGTGTGAGTTCCAGTCTGAGTCTGAAGGCCTGAGACCCAGGAGAGTCAATCAGGTGAGTTCCAGTCTGAGTCTGAAGGCCTGAGACCCAGGAGAGCCAAAAGTGTGAGTTCCTGTGTGAAGGCATGAGACCTGGGAGAGCCAATGGTGTGAGTTCCAGTGTGAGTCTGAAGGCCTGAGTCTCAGGAGAATCAAGGGTGTGAGTTTCAATCCAAAGCCTGAGACCCAGGAGAACCAAAAGTGTGAGTTCCTGTGTGAAGGCCTGAGACCCGGGAGAGCCAATGATGTGAGTTTCAGTCTGAGCCTGAAGGCCTGAGTCTCAGGAGAGCTGAGTGTGTGAGTTCCAATCTGAAGCCAGAAACCCAGGAGAGCCAAGAGTGTGAGTTCCTGTGTGAAGGCCTGAGACCCAGGAGAGCCGAGGGTGTGGGTTCCAGTGTGAGTCTGAAGGCCTGAGACCCAGGAGAGCCAGTGGTGTGGGTTCCAGTCTGAGCCTGAAGGCTTAAGTCTCAGGACAGCCGAGGGTGTGAGTTCCAGTCTGAAGGCCTGAGACCCAGGAGAGCTGAGGGTGTGAGTTCCAGTCTGAGTCTGAAGGCCTGAGACCCAGGAGAGCTGAGGGTGTGAATTCCAGTCTGAGTCTGAAGACCCAAGACCCAGGAGAGCTGATGGTGTGAGTTCCTGTTGAGTCTGAAGGGCTGAGACCCAGGAGAGCCGATGATGTGAATTCCTGTTGATTCTGAAGTCCTGAGTCTCAGGAGAACGGAGGGTGTGAGTTCCAATCTGAAGGCCTGAGACCCAGGAGAGCCGAGGGTGCGAGTTCCAGTCTGAGTCTGAAGGCCTGAGACCCAGGAGAGCCAAGTGTGTGCGTTCCCATCTTAGTTTGAAGGCCTGAGACCCAGGAGAGCTGGTGGTGTGAGTTCCATTGTGAGTCTCAAGGCCTCATACCTGAGAAAGCTGGTGGTATGAGTTCCAGTCTGAAGGTCCAGCAAGACCAATGTCACCGCATCGAGAATCGCCTTTAAGGACACTCCCAGAATCATGTTCAGCCAGATATCTGGGCACCTCAGGACCCAGTCAATTTGACACATAACATCTCCCAGTCAGAAAAATGTATGTAGCTCTGAACATTCCAGGACAAAAATCTATTTGGACACCAGTTGTGAATTCTCTCAGTTATACACCTAGAAGTGAAATTTCTGGGTCCTATCGTAATTCTCTGTTTAACTTTTAACGGATCCCTCAGACATATTCTTACTCACGGCCTCTGCAGAGGACACCTGGGATTCATGGCATGTGATGGGATCTCAACCAAGTAGCAAGAAAGAGTTGACCCAGAGGGAAATATCCAGTCTCTCTCCTTCTTCAACATATTCTTTCTAGGACCCCTTTGCATCTGAGATATGCCTCTGAAAGCCAGCTAAGACACTCTGCAAATTGTCACCCACCCCCCCCACCACCCACCCAGGCCTTGTCTCTGATCATTTAATATTAAACAGCGAAGGAGACAGTCGTCTACAAAATTTCTATTATCATGAAAAAGGAGATGTGTGTGTCGGTAAACAGAATGGGTGTCAGGGCCCATGTTCGTCAGGCTGAGAGCCTGCAAATCACAGCCATCAATCTACATACTCCTATGAGCCTCCCTGAAAGGTGTTAAACGTCTGGCAGGTGCAGGGGGGCCGGGGGGGCGGGGGAAGATGACACAGGCGTTGGGTCAAATGCCACCTTATTTATTCAGCTCTTCAGCCGTCGACGGGGGAGAGCGCCCCTGGCAAGTCAGGTTGCCGTAACCACCCGTGCATTTTAAAATGCCTGCATGCACTCAGCAGCCCTAATGACTCCCAGTAGGATGATAAACTACAAATCGCGTTTCCATATATTAACTGCCGCTCACTGAATTTCCTATCACGCGTGAGCACCCAGTACTTAGTCTCCGGTGAGATGCTGTCGACGCTGTCACCGTCCAAATGGACGTGATGATTGCGTGTAAGGAGGACCCTGGAAGGTCTGAAATGAATGGCCCGGGATGAGGCATCGTTTCGAATCTACAGAACGTGGAGATGAAGGCAGGAAAACCCTGCTGTTCACAAATACAAGATGCTTCATCATCCACAGCTCCCAGTCCTTCCTAAAACACACATACTGGTCGGGCGCGTTGGCTCACGCCTGTCATCCCAGCACTTTGGGAGGCCGAGGCGGGTGGATCACCTGAGGTCAGGAGATCGAGACCAGCTTGCCTAACACGGTGAAACCCCGTCTCTACTAAAAATATAAAAATTAGCTGGGTGTGGTGGTGCATGTCCGTAATCCCAGCTACTCAGGAGGCTGAGGCAGGAGAATCGCTTGAACCCAGCAGGTGGAGGTTGCAGTGAGCCGAGATCGCGCCACCGTGCTCCAGCCTCAGCAACTCTGTCTCAAAAAGCAAGGCCAGGCCTGGTGGCTCACTCCTGTCATCCCAGCACTTTGGGAGGCCGGGGCAGGTGGATCACCTGAGGTCAGGAGTTAGAGACCAGCCTGGCCAACAGGGTGAAACCCTGTTTCTACTAAAATTACAAAAATTAGCAGGTGTGCTGGTACACACCTGTGATCCCAGCTACGTGGGAGGCTGAGGCAGGAGAATCACTCGAACCTGGTGGGTGGAGGTTGCAGTGAGCTGAGATTGCATCTCTGCACTCCAGCCTGAGCAACAGAACCAGACTCCATCTCAAAAAAAAAAAAAAAGAAAAAAGGAAAAAGAAAAAAAAATTAGCTGGGTGCAGTGGCGCACACCTGTAATCCCAGCACTTTGGGAGGCCAGGAGGATGGAGCACCTCAGGTCAGGAGTTCGAGACCAGCCTGGCTAACATGGTGAAACCCCGTCTCTACTAAAAATACAAAAATTAGCCTGTCGTGGTGGTACAAGCCTGTAATCTCAGCATTTTGGGAGGCCGAGGTGGGTGGATCCCCTGAGGTCAAGAGTTGGAGACCAGCCTGGCCAACACGATAAAACCCTGTCTGTACTTAAAATACAAAAATTTGCCAGGTGTGCACCATGGTGCAGCCTATAATCCCAGCTACTCGGGAGGCTGAGGCAGGAGAATCGCTTAAGTCGGGGGTCGGGGAGAGGTTGCAGTGAGCCGAGATCGTGGCACTGTGCTCCAGCCTGGGTGACAGGAGAGAAACTCCGTCTCAAAAAATAAAACAAAATAAAAACCAAACACCACACATACTTAGCAATGATGTACCATTTTGACCTGAGCAGTTGCCCCTGTACCTGTCAGAAGCATACAGAGACTTTAACTCAAGAGTTAGGAAATATCAGCCTGGCGCGGTGGCCCACGCCTGTCATCCCAGCACTTAGGGAGGCCGAGGCGGGCGGATCACGAGGTCAGGAGATCGAGACCATCCTGGCTAACACGGTGAAACCCCGTCTCTACTAAAAAATACAAAAAATTAACCAGGCGCGGTGGCGGGCGCCTGTAGTCCCAGCTACTCGGGAGGCTGAGGCAGGAGAATGGCGTGAACCCGGGAGGCGGAGGTTGCAATGAGTCGAGATCGCGCCACTGCACTCCAGCCTGGGTGACAGAGCGAGACTCTGTCTTTAAAAAAAAAAAAAAGAGTTAGAAAATATCAGGGCCATATGCTGACATCCTGACTCATTTGACAACACCCAACAGGCTGCCCGGTGGACCATGCCCCGTGACAGACATGTTCTCCCCTGCGTGGGTTTCCGTGTCACTTTTCTGTGAAACAGATCACCTGCTTTCTTCCATTACCACCAGACTCCAGGCCATGAGACCTCAAATGATTGCCCTCGACAGGGTCTCACAGTTCTTCTCTGGGTAGCCACCTCCAAGGATAAATTTCCATTATTATTATTATTATTATTTTTTGCTGGGATTTCAGAAAAATTCGTTACTGGCTGGGGACAGTAACCCCATCACTTTGGGAGGTCAAGGTAGGGAGATCGCTTGAGACCAGGAGTTCAAGACCAGCCTGGGCAACATAGCAAGACCCCAAGTCTACAAAAATGTTTTAAAAATTAGCCTGGCACGGTGGCACACGCCTGTAATCCCAGCTACTCGGGAGGTTGAGGCAGGAGAATCGCTTGAACCCGGGAGGTGGAGGTTGCAGTCAGCCGAGATCACACCATTGCAGTCCGGCCTGGGTGACAAGAGTGAGACTCTGTCTCAAAAAAAAGAATAAATAAAATAAAATAAAAGCTTAGAATACTGGCCTGCAGCTCCATCCATGCTGCTGTAAAGGACATGATTTCATCCTTTTTCATGGCTGCGTAGTATTCCACGGCCACTCAGTATCACCGTTTCTTTGTTCAATCCACCATTGATGGGCGCCTCGCTTGGTTCCATCTCTTTGCTATTCTAAATGCTGCTGGGGTGAACATTACTGTGCATGCATCTTTATGGTAGAACAATGTATATTCTTTTGAATATACACCCAGTAATGGGATTGCTGGGTCGAAGGGCTGCTCTCTTAAGTTCTTTTATTTTCTTTCGTTTTTGAGACAGAGTCTCGCTCTGTCACCCACGCTGGAATGCAGTGGCGCAATCTCAGCTCACTGCAACCCCTGCCTCCCTGGTTCAAGTGATTCTCCCACCTACGCCTCCCCAGTAGCTGGGATGACAGGCACCCACCACCATCCCTGGCTAATTTTTTGTATTTTTAGTAGAGACGGGGTTTCACCATGTTGACCAGGATGGTCTCGATCTCCTGACCTCAAGTGATCCACCTGCCTCGACCTCCCAAAGTGGCTGGGATGACAGGAGTGAGCCATCGCGCCCGGCCTCTTTGAGAAATCTCCAAACTGCTTTCCACAGGGTCTGAGCTAATTGCATTCCCACCAGTCGCATATAAATGTTCCCTTTTCCTTATGTCTTTGCTAACATCCGTCATTTTTTGACTTTTTAATAGTAGCCACTTTGGTATGAGATGGTACCTCACTGTGGTTTTTGTTGGCAGTTGGGTCCATTTTATGTATGTATATACGTATATATTTATTTATGTAACTTTTTCAGATGAAGTCTCACTCTGCCACCCAGGCTGGAGTGCAGTGGCGCCATCTCGGTTCACTGCAACCTCCGCCTCCCGGGTTCAAGTGATTCTCCTGCCTCAGCCTCCCGAGTAGCTGGGACCGCAGGCACCTGCCACCAAGCCCGGCTCATTTTTGTATTTTTAGTAGAGACGGGGTTTTGCCGTGTTGGCCAGGCTGGTCTCAAACCCCTGACCTCCATCCGCCCACCTCGGCCTCCCAAAATGTTAGGATTACAGGCATGAGCCACCGCGCCCAGCTCGATAAGTTGTTTAGTGGTGATTTGTGAGATTTAGGTGACAGAATCTTTACCTAGCCCAGTTCTCCAGCAAGAATCTGTCACCTGAGCGGTGTACACTTTACATACTGTGTCATCTTTTATCCCTCACCCCCTCCCACCCTTCTCCGCTATGTCTCAAAAGTCCATTATATGATTTTTTTTTGTTTGTTTTTTGGAAATGGGGTCTCGCTCTTGTCGCCCAGGCTGGAGTCCAGTGGCGTGATCTCGGCTCACTGCAACCTCCGCCTCCTGGGTTCAAGCAATTCTCCTGCCTCAGCCGCCTGAGTAGCTGGGATTACAGGCACCTGCCACTACACCTGGCTAGTTTTTGTATTAGTAGAGACAGGGTTTCACCGTGTTGACCAGGCTGGTCTCCAACTCCTAACCTCAGGTGATCTACCTGCCTCGGCCTCCCAAAGTGCTGGGATGACAGGCGTGAGCCACCGTGCCCGGTCTATTATGTAATTCTTACACTTTTGTGTCCTCACAGTTTAGCTGGGACTTGTGTACGTGAGAACATACAATATTTGGTTTTCCATGGCTGAGTTAGTTCTTCGGAAGATGGTGCCAATTCTGCACACTGTTCTTTCTATACTTCCTCGGAGAGCCTAGCCGGGTCCAGCCCTCATTGCCCACAGCAGAAACTTCTTCACGAACCCACTCTTTACGGTGGCTCGTTCTCTCTGGTGTCTTTTCCCCACTCCCTCACTGAAACTCCCAGGACCACTTTCCACATAAACTAATGGCATGGGGACAATCACAAATTCAAAAATAAATAAATAAACAAATAAATAAATAAATAAATAAAATAAAAAAATTGGGCCCGGCGTGGTGGTTCACGCCTGTCATCCCAGCACGTTGGGAGGCCGAGGCAGGTGGATCATGAGGTCAGGAGTTCAAGACCAGTCTGACCAAGATGGTGAAACTCCGTCTCTACTAAAAATACAAAAAAAAAAAAAAAAAAAAAAAAAAAAAAATTAGCCGGGCGTGGTGGCTCGGGCCTGTAATCTCAGCTCCTTAGGAGGCTGAGGCAGAGAATGGCATGAACCCGGGAGGCGGAGGTTGCAGTGAGCCGAGATGGCACCACTGCACTCCAGCCTGGGTGACAGAGCGAGACTCCATCTCAAAAAAACAAATAAATACAATAAGATTATTAAAAGTGCTGGCCTAGGTTGGGTGTGGTGGTTCACATCTGTTACCCTAGCACTTTGGGAGGCCGAGGTGGGAAGATAGCTTGACCCAGGAGTTTTAGACCAGCATAGGCAATATAGCAAGATCCCATCTCTACAAAAATATGAAAATTAGCTGTGTGTGAGGATGTGCACCTGTAGTCCTTTTACATATATAAATATATTTATATATTAATATAATATAATTAATATAATGTAATATATATTAATATCAATATATTATATTAATTATATAATATATTATATAATTAACATATAAATATATTAATATATGAATTTGTTATATAATTAATATATAAATATATTAATATATAAATATGTTATATAATTAATATAAATATATTAATATATAAATATGTTATATAATTAATATATAAATATATTAATTTATAAATATATATTTTATAGATGCATGGTGCAACTCGCAGCAAGTTTATATATAAATATATATTATATTACCATATATTAATATTATAAATAATATATTAATATATATTAATTTATAAATATATAGTATATTAATATATTGATATATAATTGCTATAATGTATTATATTATAGTTATATATTTATATATTATATGAGAAATATAGATAATAAATATATATTTTTATATATTATATATTTACATATATTATATATTTATATATTATATATTAATATATAATATGTAATATATAATAATATAACATATTAATATAATATATTATACATTTATATATTATATATAAATATATAATATGTGTAAATATATTATATATAAATATATATTTATTATCTATATTTCTCATATAATATATAAATATATAACAATAATATATTATTATTATATATTACATATTATATATAATATATAAATATATTTATATATTATATGTAATATATTATATATAATAAATATTAATATATTTATATATTATATAAAAATTTATATTTATATAATATATAATATATGGTACATAAAAATATTAATATATAAATATATGTTATTATATAAATATATATTATAATATATTATATTATGTTGATATATATTAATATATTAATACATATTAATATAATATAATATATTTATATTATATTAACATGTAAATATATTATATTAATATATTATATCATATTAACATATAGGTATATATTATATTAATATGATACATTATAGCATATTAATATATAAATATATATAATATAGCATATAAATATATATTTTATTAATATATAAATATATATCATATTAATATATATAAACTTGCCGCGAGTTGCACCATGCATCTGAAGTGAGGGCCAGATATTTGCTTCTAAGCTGCGTCTTCCCTTCACATATTTCTTCTCATTTTTCTTTCCCACTTCCCAGCTGGCCGACCCCCTGGTTCCATTTCAGTTCCTCCCACCACCCCGATTTCGTCTGTTACCCCTCGGATGGTAAGTATCCTGCCTAACAGGCTCCCTGTGGACATACGGCCCCATTTCTCTCTGTTCTTTTTTTTTGTTTTTTTTTCTCACTCCGTCCCCCAGGCTGGAGTGCAGTGGTGTGATCTCAGCTCACTGCAACCTCCGCCTCCCGGGTTCAAGTGATTCTCCTGCCCCAGCCTCCCCAGTAGCTGGGGTAACAGGTGCACGCCACCACGCCCGGCTCATTTTTTTATTTTTTTATTTTTAGTAGAGATGGGGTTTCACTATGTTGGCCAGGCTGGTCTCGAACTCCTGACCTCGTGATCCACCCGCCTCGGGCTCCCAAAGTGTTGGGATGACAGGTGTGAACCACCGTGCCCGGCCCCCATCTCTCTTTACCTGGCCCAGTCCCCTAGTGAGAAACGACAGGGCTGAGGTCAATGTGATTGTCCTAGACAGAGCTTTGGATATTGTTCGCAATTCAAGTCATAGACTTTGCTTGAATGTTTTTTTCTATTAGAGCATTTTTCATATTTTATGAAAATGATCTTTTACATGTTTTCTTACTGTATGTTTTTTGAACAAAAAGGGCGTGTTTTAGTCAGCTTTCTGATCCAGGGACATAGATCTTAAAAGGTTATTTATTAAATAATAGGTTATCATAATGTAATGAAAATCTAATATATATGTATATATGATACATATTATATATAATTGTATTATATATAAAACATAATTGTATTATATATGAAAACATATAATTGTATTATATATAATTTTATATATAATTTAATTATATATAATTTTATTTTATATAATTTTATTTTTTATATATGTATACTTTTATTTTTCGAGACGGCGTCTCACTCTGTCACCCAGGCTGGAGTACAACGGCATGGTCTCGGCTCACTACAACCTCCACCTCTCAGGTTCAAGAGATTCTCCTGCCTCAGCCTCCCGAGGAGCTGGGACTACAGGCGCCCGCCACCACGCCCGGCTAATTGTTTTGTATTTTTAGTACAGAGGGGGTTTCACTATGTTGGCCGGGCTGGTCTTGAACTCCTCACCTCATGATCCACCCACCTCAGCCTCCCAAAGTGCTGGGATTTACAGACATGAGCTACCGTGCCCGGCCACATATTATATATTATATATTTATTTTATTTTATTTTTTTATTATACTTTAAGTTCTGGGGTACATGTGCAGAACGTGCCGGTTTGTTCCATAGGTATACACCTGCCATGGTGGTTTGCTGCACCCATCAACCAACTACCTACATTAGGTATTTCTCCTAATGCTACCCCTCCCCTAGACCCCTACCCTGCTTAAATGTAAAAAAAAAAAAAAAACGCTGGGTGTGGTGGCTCACACTTGTAATCCTAGCACTTTGGGAGGCCGAGGCAGGCGGATCACTTGCGGTCAGGAGTTCAAAA
Organism: Macaca thibetana thibetana; assembly: GCF_024542745.1. NCBI lineage: Eukaryota > Metazoa > Chordata > Mammalia > Primates > Cercopithecidae > Macaca > Macaca thibetana. The sequence continues at coordinate 1,487,844 of NC_065598.1, forward strand.
CCAGCCTGGCCAACATGGTGAAACTTAATCTCTACTAAAAATACAAAAAAAAAAAAATTAGGCAGGCATGGTGGCTCAAGCCTGTCATCCCAAGCACTCTGGGAGGCCGGGGTGGGTGGATCACCTGAGGTCAGGAGTTCGAGACCAGCCTGGCCAACATGGTGAAACTCCATGTCTGCTGAAAATATATATGTGTGTGTGTGTGTGTGTGTGTGTGTGTGTAGATATGTATATGTGTATATATGTGTGTATATGTATATATGTATGTGTATATGTGTATATGTATGTGTATATGTGTATGTTTATATGTGTATATACGTATATATGTGTGTATGTTTATATGTGTATGTGTATATGTGCATATACATATAAGTGTGTATATATGTGTATATACATATATGTGTATATATGTATGTGTGTATATGTATACGTGTATATATGTATATGTGTATACATATGTATGTACGTATATATGTGTATATGTGTATATATGTATATGTGTGTATATATGTATATATGTGTATATATGTGTATAAATGTATATATACATATTTATACATATGTGTGTATATGTGTATATATGTATATACGTGCATATGTATATATGTGTGCACATATATATGTATACATATACATAAATGTAAAAACAAACAAAAAAACAAAAAAATATGCTGGGCGTGGTGGCTCACACCTGTAATCCTAGCACTTTGGGAGGCCGAGGCAGGTGGATCACTTGCGGTCAGGAGTTCAAAACCAGCCTGGCCAACATGGTGAAACTTCATCTCTACTAAAAATACCAAAAAAAAAAAAAAATTAGGCAGGCATGGTGGCTCACGCCTGCCATCCCAGCACTTTGAGAGACTGAGGTGGGCCAATCACCTGAGATCGGGAGTTCGAGGCCAGCGTGGCCAACATGGAGAAACCCCGTCTGTTCTAACAATACAAAACTTAGCTAGGCGTGGTGGTGCACGCCTGTAATCCCAGCTACTCCAGAGGCTGAGGCAGGAGAACTGCTTGAGCCCAGGAGGCAGGGGATACAGTGGGGCAAGATCGCGCCATTGCACTCCAGCCTGGGCAACAAGAGCGAAACTCCATCTCAAAAAAAAAAAAAAGAAAAAAAAAAAACCCAGCGTAGCCCCACTGCAGGGCAGGCGTTTAATGAAAACACAACCGTGTGTTCAGAAAGGCAGCCCAAGCAGGCAACGTGGTAATGAGGAACAGATGCCCAGCCACGACCCCAACCCTTTCTCTGATTGTTCAGAAACGGAATGTACAAAGGCACTTTGTAAGTTGCTTCATAAGGACTTAATTTCGCTCGGCAATAACAGGGCCATTAAATCTGCTTAGAGTTGGGATTACAAGAAAAGAAGAATGGTGGTTTCGGGGTGTGTGTGTGTGTGTGTGTGTGGGTTTCTTTTTATTATTATTATTAAATTTTATCCCTAACCCTTTTCCCTCAAAGATCATCAAAGAGAGAAAGAGCAGAAAGCAGTTCCATGGCAGATCGTGTCCACTTCACTCTGAACAACTGAAAATACCTCTTCACAGTGAGACAGGATGAGGTGCACGTTCAAATATAAGATCTGAGGGGGCCGGGCACGGTGGCTCATGCTTGTCATCCCAGCACTTAGGGAGGCCGAGGCGGGTGGATCACGAGGTCAGGAGATCGAGACCATCCTGGCTAACACGGTGAAACCCCGTCTCTACTAAAAAATACAAAAAACTAGCCGGGCGAGGTGGCAGGCGCCTGTAGTCCCAGCTACTCGGGAGGCTGAGGCAGGAGAATGGCGTGAACCCGGGAGACGGAGCTTGCAGTGAGCTGAGATTGTGCCACTGCACTCCAGCCCGGGCGACAGAGCGAGACTCCGTCTCCACAAAACAAAACATCTGAGGGTAGCTCACTAAGTCTGTCTTGCAGAGAATAAGGCTCGGAGGATGGCAACAAAACCCTATCCCCAGGTGTCTGTGACCTTTGGGAGCCTTTTGGGACAATTAGCATCTCCAAGATTTCCGCTTCCCCGTTCCTCATCTGCACTTGAGATTGGGTCTTTTGGGACAGGACTTTTATTTTTATTTGTTTATTTATTTATTTTTGAGATGAACGTTCACTCTTGTTGCCCAGGCTACAGTGCAGCGGTGCGATCTCGGCTCACCACAACCTCCGCCTCCCGGGTTCAAGTGAGTCTCCAGCCTCAGCCTCCCGAGTAGCTGGGACTACAGGTTCCCACCACCACGCCCGGCTAATTTTTGTATTTTTAGTACAGACGGGGTTTCACCACGTTGGCCAGGCTGGTCTCGAACTCCTGACCTCAGGTGATGTGCCCGCCTCGGCCTCCCAAAGTGCTGGGATGACAGGCGTGAGCCACCGCGCCCGGCCCTAAGTGTCTTATACATTAAAATTAATTCATTTTCAGAGGCATAGCTTGCAATACAGTTCCTCTTTTTTTTTTGTTTGAGATGGAGTCTCGCTCTGTCGCCCAGGCTGGAGCGCAGTGGCGCGATCTCGGCTCACTGCAACCTCGGCCTCCTGGGTTCCCGCCATTCTCCTGCCTCAGCCTCGCAAGTAGCTGGGACTACAGGCGCCCACCACCTCGCCCGGCTAGTTTTTTTGTATTTTTTAGTAGAGACGGGGTTTCACCGTGTTTGCCAGGATGGTCTCGATCTCCTGACCTCGTGATCCTCCTGTCTCGGCCTCCCAACGTGCTGGGCTGACAGGCGTGAGCCACCGCGCCCGGCTGACTCTGTGCGTTTTCACCTGCTCCCATGTTGCAGTGACTGAGGACAGTGGAACTCCAGGCAGGTGAGATTCTTTGCGGCTTAGGTGACCCCCGCGCAAACGTCTTTGACCATGTGCAGGGTCTGACGTTGGTACAATGTGATTTAGGTGGAACGCAGACCCTCCTGGGGCAAGGGGCATTGCGAATACCCGGGGCCTGAGCCACCATGGCAGGAGAGGGGCCCCAGGAGCCCCTAGTGAGTCTCCCTCACGCGGTCAAAGCGAGGGAATGTGGAACCAAAGCAGGAGGTCCACCTGCCCCGCTGCGTGTCTCCCAGTGACTGGGGCGAGGACTGCGAGGGACAGGATCGAGGCTGCCCCTGGGGGAGTGGGAGGGAGCCTGTCAAGGGTCCCCCAGAAGCAGAGACATGGGCGCTGCCTGTGTCCGTGCCTGACTTACTACAAACAGACAGGGACTCAGGATCCAACGAAGGGAAGATGTGGCCTTGTTTTCCTCTTGGAGCAACCCCAGGTTGGAGGGAATGGTGAGCTGGCTCCAAGGACGTACTGAGGTAGGCCAGGGAGGGTGGAACCCCCCGGTGCCAACCAGTACTATCAGAATTCTCCTGCGGCCTGAGGATGCCAAGCACTAGGGGGAACCACAGCGGTGCCACCTGCTAACCTGGGTGTTTTGTTTTATTGAGAGCAAATTCATATGACAATTATACAATAAGGCCAGGTGCGGTGCCTCACACCTGTCATCCCAGCACTTTGGGAGGCCGAGGCGGGCAGATGACTTGAGGTCAGAAGTTCGAGACTAGCCTGGCCAACATGGTGAAACCCCGTCTCTACTAAAAATGCAACAATTAGCCAGAAATCACTTGAACCCGGGAGGCGGAGGTTGCAGTGAGCCAAGACCGCGCCACTGCACTCCAGCCTGGGCAACAGAGTGAGACTCCGTCTCACAAAAACAGAAACATTATCTACTTGACTGACACTTTTTTATTTTTATGTATTTTTTGAGATGGACTTTCACTCTTGTTGCCGAGGCTGGAGTGCAATGGCGCGATCTCGGCTCACGTCAACCTCCGCCTCCTGGGTTCAAACAATTCTCCTGCCTCAGCCTCCCGAGTAGCTGGGATGACAGGCACCTGCCACCACGCCCGGCTAATTTTGTATTTTTGGTAGAGACGGGGTTTCTCCATGTTGGTCAGGCTGGTCTCGAACTCCCGACCTCAGGTGATCCTCCCAAACTGGCCCTTCTCCTCTGTGTCTGTGTCTCCTCTTCTGTCTCTTAGAAGGACAGTGGTCATTGGACTCAGAGTCCACCCTAATCCAACATGACCTCACCATAACTTGATGAAAACAGCAAAGACCGTATTTCCAAAGAAGGTGACGTTCACAGATCCTGGGAGGATGCGAATTTTGAAGAGGACGCCGTTCCATCCCCTGCAAGAGTGTCTCGTGCTGTCTACAAATACAAAGATCCACCTCGGCCTCCCAAAGTGCTGGGATTACAGGCGTGAGCCACCGTGCCCGGGCCACTTATGACTTTCCTTTGTTTGTGTTTTGAGTCTAGCGATCCTGGCAGGTGCAAAAGGATGCTTCTACAGCACCGTTTCCTGGAAAGAGGCGGATGTGGGGTTGAGGGGCTGCTGGTTCAGCTCCTCCCTGCTTCCTGGACTCACATTCTAGGCTTGAGAGAAGCAGTCTTGCTTAGGAGGCCGCTGCCCAGGGCTGGGAGAAGATAAATCTCAATTGTATCGGTTTGAACTGTGGCTCCCAAAACACACCTTCATGCCCTTATCCCCAGAACCAGTGAATGGGATCTTATTTGAAAGCAGGGTCTTGGGAGATGTAGTTAAGGGAAGGGTATTGAGATGAGATCATGCTTAGCTATTCATAGTGACTGTAAATTCCATGAAAAATATTCTTCTAAGGGACAGAAGAGGAGATAAAGACACAGAGGAGATGGCCACATGGAGACGGAGGCAGAGATGGCAGTGATGTGGCCACAAGCCCAGGGACACCTGGAACAGAGCCTCCAGAAGGAACTGGATATAATCATAGCGCACTGAACTGTAGCCTTTGAAGATATAGGTCCACATCCTGAACCCCAGAATATGACAGGAGACCTCACTTGGAAATGGCGGCTTTGACATTTGAATCATCTCCCCTGCTAAGGCCGATGCAATTAAGTGAAGGATCTTAAAATAAAATTATCTTGGATTTAGGGTGGGTCTTAAATCTAGTTCTGCGAAGCGACGAAAGAGGAGACACAGACACAGAGGAGAAGGCCACGTAGAGATGGAAGCAGAGACTGGAGTGATGCGGCCACAAGCCCAGGGATGCCTGGAGCCCCCAGGAGATGGGAGAGGCAGGAAGGAGCCTCCCCTGGAGTCTCTGAAAGGAGCACAGCCCTGAGATACCTTGATCCCAGACTCCTGGTCTCTGGGACTTGGAGGGGACAACAATATGTTCTTCTCTTGGACTATGAACTCCTTGGTACCCTCTCACAACTTTCTCTTCTCCTCAACCTCTCAACCGAGGAGGCTCCCAAGGATCATTCCTTTCTCCTCCTCTCAATCAAGAAGGCTCCCAAGGATCATTCTTTTCTCCTCCTCTCAACCAAGAAGGCTCCCAAGGATCATTCCTTTCTCCTCCTGTCAACCGAGAAGGCTCCCAAGGATCGGTCCTTTCTCCTCCTCTCAACCGAAAAGGTTCCCAAGGATCATTCCTTTCTCCTCCTCTCAACTGAGAAGGCTCCTAAGGATCAGTCCATTCTCCTCCTCTGTTTTCCACCTGCAGTTAGTATTATTATTCATCCTCTTCGATGTAAGTATGTGCTGGTGATACTGTTACAGGAAAAGGTGTCCCGTTCCAGACCCCCAGAGAGGGAGGACGCCTGGAGCCCCCAGGACGGAATTTATGCTAAACGAGGAGTGGATGATTGATGCCTCCTTTTTTGAGACCATACAGGGTAATTTCCTGACGTTGCCATCACATTTGTAAACTGTCATGGCACTGGTAGGAGTGTAGCACCGAGGACAACCAGAGATCACTCTCATGGCCATCTTGGTTTTGGTGGGTTTCTTTTGGCTTCTTTACTGCAACCTGTTTCATCAGCAAGGTCTTTATGACCTGTGTCTTGTGCCATCCTCTCCTCTCTCATCCTGCCACTTAGGATCCCTTAACCATCTGGAGATACAGCCCAGGACATCTCAGCTTCCTTTTACCCAGCCCCTATTCAAGCAGGAGTTGCTGTGGTTCCACTGCCTCTGACAATATCTGAAGGCTGGGGTTCATCTTGGGGACACACCCAGAGTACGATGGCTGGGCTGGGGAACCCGTGTTTCTCAACCTTATGAGGCCAAACCCTTTCCAAAATGGTGGCGACACGGACATTTCTCCCTACAATGTTGAGGAAAGCCAATCTCTGGCACCTACGGCAATGTCTGCAAAGGTCAGAATTCTTCATTTTTAACATTTTTGCCAATCATATTGTTATGGGCAGGTCTTGGTTCTCAGAGCTCCCAGGATGGGGGTGGGCCACTCCCAAGATGGCGGTGGGCCACTCCCAAGATGGCGGTGGGCCACTCCCAAGATGGCGGCGGGCCACACCCAAGATGGCGGCGGGCCACACCCAAGATGGTGGCGGGCCACACCCAAGATGGTGGCAAACCTTTAGTTCTCTGACCTGGGGTTCTTGGCCTCATGGATTCCAAGGAATGGAACCTTGGGCCATGGGGTGAGTGTTATAGCTCTATTAGAAGCCGTGGGTCATGGAAGAGAACCGTGGAACCCAGTAACAAGTGTTCAGCTCCATTAGGACGAACCCAGGCACTTAGCCATTCCGGAACAATGATTGGGAACGGCAGTGGGTGCCTTGCTGGATGAGAAGTGCAGCGGACACCCTGCCTGATCCAGAGGGATGGAAATCAAAGGTGGGTCTGCAATGGCGGGGTTCCTCCATGGTGGACGGCAAGTGAAAGCTCAGCTTGGAGCCGGAACAAAGACGGAGCAGAAGAGTGTGCAGTTGCAAGGTTTAATAGCGTGAAAACAGAGCTCCCATGCAATGGGAGGGGACCCAAAGGGGATTGCCACTGCGGGCTCAAATGCCTGGGTTTCTATCCCGATCATTGTCCCTCCCGCTGTGCTCTCAGACAATAGATGATTTGACTATTTCTTTACCTCCTGCTTTTAGCCTAATTTGTGTTTTAGCGAGTTCCCTCTTTACTACCTGATTGCTTGGGTGTGAGCTGAGTTACAGGCCCCATGTTTAAAGGTGGGTGCGGTCACCTTCCCCAGCTAGGCCTAGGAATTCTGAGTCGGCCTAGGAAATCCAGCTGGTCCTGTCTCTCAATATTAGTGTGAAAAGCGTGTCTCACAGCAGTCTTGATTTGCCCATCAGGTAACATGTCTAAAAATGTTTGCAGTAGCCCTGTCCTAAAATACCCCATAGAAAGATTCCTATTTCCATTTCCTGTTTCCACAAAGAAATAATCTAATGCCCATAGGCAGAAGGACGCATCCATAAGTCGTGGAATATTCACCCACTGGGATATTACGGAGTCACCAAAATGAAGAGACAGCAGAAAATGCGTACGGATGAATCTTTGAAATGACGTTTTGAGTGGGAAACGGTGGTCTCGAAAAATTACACGGAGCATGATATACACTTTTCATAAAGTTAGAGACAATTAAAATAGAGAAATGCAATAAAGTGATGTAACAAAGGAAATTCAGAAAATGAAGGATATCCGAGTCCACACAGAGTCACCTTGGGTGGTGGGGAGTGGCGCAGAGGGCTAGATGGGGTGGGAGACGCGATGGCTTTCTGTTATGCTTCATGTCTGTGTATGTATTAGTGACAGTTGGACAGATTGTATTAGAGTGTTAAAAGTGACCTCTACCTAACCCCCCTGAAAAAAACCAACTGTAAAATTGTACTGGGCTATGAAGAATACCTAACTAACATCTTAAATATATGTAACCATTAAGATAAGAGTGAAGGCAAAAATTAAGGCTGAAGAGCGGAGAGTCCTAACTGCAGAGCCTGGGAGGACAAATTAAAATAAGAACAACTATACACAAAAATGCCCTCATTTGGGGGTTACCTGCTTTGTTGGGAGAAATAATATTTTCCTTTGATTCTGTCTTCATACAACCCGCTTTCTGCTATTCCCATTAAAGGTGCCCACAACCACACCTCTAGGTGTTTGCAAGTATTGATCCCTCTCCACAAACTCTCCGATATCTCCCTGGCAAACTCCTATGCAGTCTGCAAAACCCCATTTGCCTGATCCCTCATGCCTCTCATTGGTCACCTTTGCGGGAATAAGACTGAGCTCTCTCTCTTGTGTTTTTGGTTTTGTTTGTTTGTTTGTTTGTGTTTTTGTTTGGGGGATGGAATTTTGCTCTTGTTTCCCAGGCTGGAGTGCAGTTGCATGATCTCAGCTCACTGCAACCTCCACCTCCTGGGTTCCAGCGATTTTTCTGCCGCAGCCTCCAGAGTAGCTGGGATTACAGGCACCCGCCACTGCGCCCTGCTCATTTTTGTATTTTTAGTGGAGACGGGGTTTCATCACGTTCACCAGGCTGGTCTCGAACTCCTGACCTCGGGTGATCCACCCACCTCGGCCTCCCAAAGTGCTGGGATTACAAGCGTGAGCCACTGGGCCCGGCAGCCTTTTATAAAGGCCCTCACCCCATTTATGAGGGCTTCCCCTCATAACCTGTTCACCTCTCCAAAAGCCTCAGATCCTAACATTATCCTCTTAAGGATGAAGGTTCAACATAGAAATTTGGGGGAGACTCAAATATTTAGACCACAGTGAAAACTTCAGTCCACCCTCATCTTACCTTGTGCTTTTTTTTTTTTGAGATGGAGTCTCGCTCTGTCACCCAGTCTGGAGTGCAGTGGCGCGATCTCAGCTCACTGCAACCTCCGCCTCCTGGGTTCAAGCGATTCTCCTGCCTCAGCCTCCCGAGCAGCTGGGACTACAGGCCACACACCCAGCTAATTTTTTATATTTATATTTATATTTATTATATTTATTTTATATTTTATATTAAAAATATATATTATATATTATATTATATTTATTTTATATTTATATTTATTATATTATATTTATTTATATTTTATATTTATATTTATAACCCAGACTGTCTGGGGAGGTCCCTGAGTGCCCTGTCTTCTATTCCTCTCTGGGACTCTGTTCTGTTCTCTGCTACACCTTTGCTAGATGAATTTTTGCAAAAATAAATATTTCCTGGAGTTCACAAAATTCTCTGTCTTGACCACCTGCCGTACTGTGGTTTGGGACTATTGATATGTCCTTTCTTTTTTATCTTCTTTTTTTTTTTTGAGACAGAGTTTCACTCTTGTTGCCCAGGCTGGAGTGCAGTGGTGCAATCTCGGCTCACTGCAACCTCTGCCTCCCGGGTTCAAGCGATTCTCCTGCCTCAGCCTCCTGAGTAGCTGGGATGACAGGCACCCGCCACCATGCCGGGCTAATTTTGTGTTTTTAGTAGAGATGGGGTTTCTCCATGTTGGCCGGGCTGGTCTCGAACTCCTGACCTCATGATCCGCCCGCCTCGGCCTCCCAAAGTGTTGGGATGACAGGTGTGAGCCACTGCGCCCGGCTGGTATCTCCTTTCTGTATCTGTCCCATGTTGGATCAGTCCAGTAGGGACAGGAGTTTTCAGAAGTGAAATCATTCATTCTTCCTCACAACCTGCCACTCAGAACTTTGGACATAGTAGGACCTCAGTAAACAGCCTCTAACACATTGATGGGCGTCTGCTCTGAGGCCTCACCCTGGTTCTCCAAGGCGTAAGCACACAAATATTTGTTTTCCCCTCATTGAGCAGAACACGATATAAAATATATCGTGAAGGATATCAAAGTCCACGCAGAGTCACCTTGGGTGGTGGGGAGTGGCGCACGGGGCTGGATGGGGTAGGAGAGGCAACGGATTTCTGTCATGCTTGATAAGTCCAAAGGTATTATTATTATTATTTTTTTTTTCCTGTTGAGGCTTACTTTACTTAACAAGTTAACATTTATCCGGAAAAAATGGTTTCAAACCGTGCCTGGAATCAATGCTTTGGGGATTGAACAAAACCTTTGGTGATGCGGAATGCTGAGACGTCACCACCACACACAATGTCCATGGGACGAACCTGCATAAGGAAGGAGACCGATACTACTCCTGCTGCCCTCCTCCCCCCGACCTTGCCTAGTTCACGAGACAGGAGGAAAGAGAGAAAGCGAAAAGTTAGAAAGAAACAAAAGGAAGATGAACAGCCAGACAACCTTGGCACCACCACGCGGCCCTAGGAGTTAAAAAAAAAAAAAGTGATAATAATAATAACATCAACCACGGGCCTAAAGTGCTTGTGTTATCTGTAAATCCCAGACGCTGTATGAAAAAAGCACTGGAAAACTTTTTGTTCTGTTAGTTGACACAGGTAGCCCCCGAGTCACGTTTCCCACGCTTGCTTGATTTATCACGACCCTTTCACGTGGACCCCTTAGAGTTGCAAAAGCTTTTAAAAAGGCCAAGAATTTCTTTTTCGGGGAGCTCGGCTCTTAAGACGCGTCTTAAGACGTGTCTGCCGATGCTCCCGGCCGAATAAAAAATCTCTTCCTTCTTTCATCCGGTGTCTGAGGAGATTTGTCTGTGGCTCGTCCTGCTACATATACAAATTAAAATTAAAATGTAAAAAAATCCAAAGGAAAGGAGTGATTGTCCTTGACTGCATAGAGCAGCCGCTCCTGAGTCCAACCAGCGTTAAAATACTCACAAAAAAGAAAGGCCGGGTGCGGTGGCTCACACCTGTAATCCCAGCAATTTGGGAGGCTGAGGTGGGTGGATCATTTGAGGTCAGGAGTTCGAGACCAGCCTGGCCAACAGGCCGAAACCCCATCTCTACTAAAACTACAAAAATTAGCCGGACGTGGTGTCAGGTGCCTGTCATCCCAGCCACTTGGGAGGCTGAGGCAGGAGAATCACTTGAACTGGGAAAGCGGAGGTTGCCGTGAGCTGAGATTGCGCCATTGCACTCCAGGCGGGGGAGCACAGCAAGACTCTGTCTCAAAAATAAAATAAATAAAATAAAATAAAATAAAATAAAATAAAACAAAACAATAGTAAAGTAAAATAAAATAAAATAAAATAACAAAAAAAACAAACACAAACAAAAAAAACCCCATCCTATGTGGACCATAATTCCTATGGAGTTTGTGTGTGTGTGTGTGTTTTGAAGAAGAAAAGCAGGGTCTTGCTCTGTTGTCCAGGCTGCAGTGCACCAGCCTTATCATAGCTCCCTACAGCCTCAACCTCCTGGGCTCCAGCAATCCTCCTCCCTCAGCCTCCTGAGTACCTGGAACCACAGGCACTTACTACCATGCCCAGCTCTTTTTTCATTATTATTATTATTTTTTTTGTAGAGACGGGGACTCACTGTGTTGCCTAGGCTGGCCGTGAGCGTAGAGTCTCAAGCAATCCTCCTGCCTCAAGCCATACAGAAGACGAGCCAAGTGTCAGCCTTATTTCTTGGTGACGAGAAGTGACAACCGGCTCGATTTCACCCTGAAATAATTTGTCAGCAGTCATTTGGTACCACCAACTCCTAGGGAAAGCGACCTATTTGTCAGAGTTTTCCCAGACGTGGTCGGGTGCGGTGGCTCACGCCTGTCATCCCAGCACTTTGGGAGGCCGAGGTGGGAGGATCACCTGAGGTCAGGGGTTCGAGACCAGCCTGGCCAACATGGTGAAACCCTGTCTCTACTAAAAATACAAACACTAGCCAGGCGTGGTGGCGGGCGCCTGTAATCCCAGCTACTCGGGAGGCTGAGGCAGGAGAATTGGTTGAACCCTGGAGGCGGAGGTTGCAGTGAGCCGAGATGGTGCCACTGTACTCCAGCCTGGGCGACAGAGAAAGACTGTCTAAAAAAAAAAAAAGAATTAGCCGGTCCAAGTGTGGTGGCTCACACCCGTAATCCCCACACTTTGGGAGGCGGAGACAGGCAGATCGCCTGAGGTCAGGAGTTCGAGACTAGCCTGGCCAACATGGCGAAACCCCATCTCTACTAAAACTATAAAAATTAACCGGGTACAGTAGCATACACCTGTAATCCCAGCTACTCGGGAGGCTGAGGCAGGAGAATCGCTTGAACCCTGGAGGTGGAGGTTGCAGTGAGCTGAGATCGCACCACCGCACTCCAGCCTGGGCGACAGAGTGAAACTCCATCTGAAAAACCAAGGACAAACTAAAACAGCGAAAGTTTCCCAAACTCCTTTTTTACCCACGTGATTCTGGATCATCGGGTAATTCTCCAGTTATCTCGGGCCAGAGAATGTCAAATCTTTTCCACCCTTTCTCTTCTGGCCTTTGGGACGTTGAGATTACCCAACAAGGTCTCCAGCAGTAGAAAAATGAATATCAGGGCCCCCCAGAAACAGCTTAGACTCTTAATTGTGCCAAAGTAAACAGCAACACTCTGGTCTGTGATTACAGTGCTGAATTTCATTTTGTTTTGTTATGGCTCTTTGGGTGATCCCCTCACAGAAACCGCAGACTCATAATGGAATATTATGCAGCCCGGAAAAGGAACAAGCCTCCCACAAAGATAGCAACGTGAATGAAACACTTTTTATCAAGAAAATATGTTTCAAGTTAGAGTGTCAATTACGGGTGAGAGCGTCAATTACGCCAGTGGACGCCCCCACCCCTCCGAATTACAACAACATTCAGCACAAAGCACTGTAATGCCTGCACGCTTTGGACGTCTAAATGTGAAACCGTGTAAATCGTTCTGGGTATGAAAATAAGTCAGTAAAAGTGGAAGTTCAACTCTATTAAACCAACCACACTTTATAAGGGGCAACTGTGGCCTGTTTCAGCTTGTATTTTTGGATTGCATTTGGAAAAAAGAAAAGAAAAGAAAAAAAAATGTTGGATTCTAGGTCAACCAGCAAGAGTGAGATAGCGTGTGTAGAAGGCGAGCATTCTGGAATATTCTTTTCTTTTCTTTTTTTTTCTGAGACAGAGTTTTTGCTCTGTCCTCCAGGCTGGAGTGCAATGGCAAAATCTCAGCTCACTGCAACCTCTGCCTCCCAGGTTCAAGCGATTCTCCTGCCTCAGCCTCCCGAGTAGTTGGGATTAAAGCGTGCACCACTAGGCCTGGCTAATTTTTTTGTATATTTAGCAGAGACAGGGTTTTGCCATGTTGACCAGGCTGGTCTCGAACTCCTGACCTCAGGTGATCCACCCACCTTGGCTTCCCAAAGTGCTGGGATGACAGGCATGAGTCACCTCGCCGAGCCATTCTGGAAGATTCTTTACCCAATCTCTCACCTATTGAAAAAGAAAACTCAGAATGCACGTTCTTTTTTAGAGTGGCAAAACACAAATGTATAAAATTCAGCCTTATAACTGTGTTAAACTCAGTGGGTCAGTGACATCTAGTGCATTCACAATGTTGTACAACCATCACCAATCTCTAGGTCCAGAACATTCTCATCACCCCCAAAAGCACACCCTGTATGCATTAAGCAGTCACTCCCATTTCTCCCCCCCACCAGGCCCTGGCACCCACAAATCCACTATCTTTCTCTAGGGGTTTGTCCGTTCTGCACATTTCATAGAAAGGGAATCACACACTACGTGACCTTTTGTGTCTGTGACAGGCTTCACTCCCTTGAGCATGATGTCTTCAAGGTGCATTCATGTTGCAGTCTTTGTCAGAGCCTTGTTCCTTTTCCAGGCTGCATAATATTCCATTATAATATTCCATTGCATGGATGAACTATGCTGTGTTTCTTCATTCCTTCACAGATGGACAGTACAGCTGTTTCCAAAATTCATCGACATTGCAGCCTTTTGTCAGAGCCTCGCTCAGCCTTTTGTCAGAGCCTCGCTCTTTTTCAAGGCTGCATAATATTCCATTATAATATTCCATTGCATGGATGAACCATGCTGTGTTTATCCATTCCTTCATAGATGGGCAGTAGGGCTGTTTCCAAAAATTCATTCATGTTGCAGCCTGTCTCTGCCTTTGTCAGAGCCTTGTTCCTTTTCAAGGCTGCATAATATTCCATTGCATGGATGAACCATGCTGTATTTATCCATTCCTTCATAGATGGGCAGTAGGGCTGTTTCCAAAAATTCATTCATGTTGCAGCCTTTTGTCAGAGCCTTATTCCTTTTCCAGACTGCATAATATTCCATTGCATGTGAACCATGCTGTATTTATCCATTCCTTCATAGATGGGCAGTAGGGCTGTTTCCAAAAATTCATTTTTGCATTTTGTCATTATTCCTTTTCCAGACTGCATAATATTCCACTGTGTGGATAAACGATGCTTTGTTTATCATTCCTTCATAGATGAGCATTAGGGCTATTTCCAAAAATCCATTCACATTGCAGCCTTTGTCAGAACCTTGTTCCTGTTCCAGGCTGCATAATATTCCATTATAATATTGCATTGCATGGATGAACCACACTGTGTTTATCATTCATTCATAGATGAGCAGTAGGACTGGTTCCAAAAATTCATTCATGATACAGTCTTTCATGAGAGCCTTGTTCCTTTTCCAGGCTGCATAATATTCCATTATAATATTGTGTGGATGAACCACAGTCTGTTTATCGTTCTTTCACAGATGGGCAGTAGGGCTGTTTCCAAAATTCATTCACGTTTACAGCCTTTGTCAGGGCCTTGTTCCTTTTCCAGACTGCGTAATATTCCATTGCATGGATAAATGATGCAGTGTTTATCATTCCTTCATAGATGGGCAGTAGGGCTGTTTCAAAAAATTCATTCCCACTGCAGCCTTTGTCAGAAGCTCGTTCCTTTTCAAGGCTGCATAATATTCCATTATAATATTGGATTGCATGGATGAATCACGTGCTGTTTATCCATTCGTTCACAGTTGGGCAGTGGGCTGTTTCCAAAAATTCATTCATATTGCAGTCTTTGTCAGAGCTTTGTTCCTTTTCCAGGCTGCATACTATTCCATTATAATATTGCATTGCATGAATGAATCACGTGGTGTTTATCCATCCATTCACAGTTGGGCGTTGGGCTGTTTCCAAAATTCATTGACATTGCAGCCTTTGTCATGGCCTTGTTCTTTTTCCAGGCAGCATAATATTCCATTGTAGTATTGCATTGCACAGATGAACCATGCTGTGTTTATCATTTATTTGTAGGTGGGCAGTAGGGCTGTTTCCAAAAATTCATTCACATTACAGCCTTTTGTCAGAGCCTTGTTCCTTTTCCAGGCTGCATAATATTCCATTATAATATTGCATGGATGAACCACAGTGTGTTTATCATTCTTTCACAGATGGGCAGTAGGGCTGTTTCCAAAATTCATTCATGTTTACAGCCTTTGATCAGGGCCTTGTTCCTTTTCCAGGCTGCACCATGCGTAATATTCCATTGCATGGATAAAAAATGACAGCCTTTGTCAGGGCCTTGTTCACTGCGTAATATTCCATGCATGGATTATCATTCCCTTCATAGATGAGCAGGAGGGCTGTTTCAAAAAATTCATTCCCACTGCAGCCTTTGTCAGAAGCTCGTTCCTTTTCAAGGTTGCATAATATTCCATTTTAATATTGGATTGCATGGATGAATCACGTGCTGTTTATCCATTCGTTCACAGTTGGGCATTGGGCTGTTTCCAAAAATTCATTCATATTGCAGTCTTTGTCAGAGCTTTGTTCCTTTTTCAGGCTGCATACTATTCCATTATAATATTGCATTGCATGAATGAATCACGTGGTGTTTATCCATCCATTCACAGTTGGGCGTTGGGCTGTTTCCAAAATTCATTGACATTGCAGCCTTTGTCATGGCCTTGTTCTTTTTCCAGGCAGCATAATATTCCATTGTAGTATTGCATTGCACAGATGAACCATGCTGTGTTTATCATTTATTTGTAGGTGGGCAGTAGGGCTGTTTCCAAAAATTCATTCATATTACAGCCTTTTGTCAGAGCTGTATTCCTTTTCCAGGCTGCATAATATTCCATCATAATATTAGATGGATGAACCACATTGTGTTTATCATTCTTTCATAGATGGGCAGTAGGGCTGTTTCCAAAATTCATTCATGTTACAGACTTTGCCAGAACCGTGTGCCTTTTCCAGACTGCGTAATATTCCATTATAACACTGCATTGCGTGAATGAACCATGCTGGGTTTATCCATTCCTTTGTAGATGAGCAGTAGGGCTGTTTCCAAAATTCATACAAGTTGCAGCTTTTTTCAGAGCCTTCTTCCTTTTCCAGGCTGCATAATATTCCATTGCATGGATGAATCACACCGTGTTTATCATTCCTTCATAGGTGGGCAGTAGGACTGTTTCTAAAATTCATTCACGTTTCAACCTTTGTCAGAGCCTGGCTGCACAATATTCCATTGCATGGATGAACCATGCTGTGTTTACTCATTCCTTCATAGATGGGCAGTAGGGCTGTTTCCAAAATTCATTCATGTTGCAGCCTTTTGTCAGAGCCTTGTTCCTTTTCCAGACTGCATAATATTCCATTGCATGGATAAACGATGCTGTGTTTATCATTCCTTCATAGATGAGCATTAGGGTGATTTCCAAAGATTCATTCACATTGCAGCCTTTGTCAGAGCCTTGTTCCTGTTCCAGGCTGCATAATATTCCATTATAATATTGCATTGCGTGGATGAACCACATCGTGTTCATCACTCATTCATAGATGAGCAGTAGGACTGTTTCCAAAAATTTATTCACGGTACAGTCTTTTGTCAGAGCCTTATTCCTTTTCCAGGCTACATAATATTCCATTATAAAATTGCATTGCGTGGATGAACCATGCTGTGTTTTATCCATTCTTTCATAGATTGGCAGTAGGGCTGTTCCAAAAATCCATTCCTGTTGCAGCTTTTGTCAGAGCCTTGTTCCTTCTCAAGGCTGCATAATATTCCATTGCATGGATTAACCATGCCCTGTTTATCATTCCTTCATAGATGGGCAGTAGGGCTGTTCCAAAAATTCATTCATGTTGCAGCCTTTTGTTAGAGCCTTGTTCCTTTTCCAGGCTGCATAATATTCCATTATAGTATTGCAATGCATAGATGAACTATGCTGTGTTTATCTATTCCTTTATAGATGGGCAGTAGGGCTGTTTCCAAGAATGCATTCATGTTGCAGCCTTTTGTCAGTTGCAGCCTTTTGTCAGAGCCTTGTTCCTTTTCCAGGCTGCATAATATTCCATTATAATATTGCATTGCATGGATGAACCATGCTGTGTTTACCCATTTATTCATAGATGGACAGTAAGGCTGTTTCTACTTTTTGGCTACTGTGAAGACCACTGCTATGAATATCCCTGTACAAGTTTGTATTTGATAATTGTGATTATTTCACCCAAACATGTGAGTATGAGGCATGCAACAAGTTTTTTTTTTTTAAATAGAGGTAAAATTCACATCACTTACCTCTGTTTTTAAAAAGACTTGTTGCATACCCCATACTCTCATGTCTGTGTGAAATAGTCACAATTATCAAATAAAGCCTTACACACATCACACAGCCGGGCACAGTGGCTCACGCCTGTCATCGTAGCAGTTTGGGAGGCCAAGGTGGGCAGATCATTTGAGGTCAGGAGTTCGAGACCAGCCTGGCCAACATGGAGAAACTCCATCTCTGCTAAAAATACTGGTGTGGGGGCAGGTGCCTGTAATCTCAGCTACTCAGGAGGCTGAGGCAGGAGAATCGCTTGAACCCGGGAGCCGGAGGTTGTAGCGAGCCAAGATTGCACCATTGCACTCCAGCCTGGGTGATAGAGCAAGATTCCATCTCAAAAAAAAAAAAAAAAAAAAATACCACAAAGAAAAATTATGTCACATGAAGTTAGTTATTTTAAATTATACGAACAGGGCATTTAGCACATTGAGCGTGTTGTACGACCACCCCTTCTATGTAGTTTGAGAAAATCTTCATTCCCTTCAAAGGGAGCCCTCATTTCTATGAAGCAGTCACGACTCATCCTCCTCCCCAAACCCCGAGAGCCACAAATTCTCTTCCTGTCTCTGTGGGTTTGCCCGTTGGACACGTTTCATAGAAACGGCGTCAGACATCAGTGAGTTCTGTGCCAGAGAAAAGCCCCCTCACCTGATCTTTCTTCCCCTGCTGCCGGAATTTAGGACATGCCCCTAAATGTTTAGCTTTCCCATAACCAAACCTGCCTTTTTTTTTTTTTTTTTTTGAGACGGAGTCTCACTCTGTTGCCCAGGCTGGAGTGCAGTGGTGCGATCTCAGTTCACTGCCACCTCTGCCTCCCGGGGTCACACCATTCCCCTGCCTCAGCCTCCCAAGTTGCTGGGATTACAAGCACCCGCCACCACGCCCAGTTAATTTTTGTATTTTTAGTAGAGACGGGGTTTCACCATGTTGGCCAGGCTGGTCTCGAACTCCTGACCTCAGGTCATCCACCTGCCTCGGCCTCCCGAAGTGCTGGGATTGCAGGCATGAGCCACTGTGCCCTGCCGATGAGTCATTTTTAAGAAGCACAGAATGATTTTCCTCATGTAGTTAAGCAAAGAAGTGCATGTGTGTGTGTGTGTGTGCACATGTGTGTGCATTTGATCCTGTGTCCTATGCCTCGCTCTGTGGGTTTAGGGGCAAAGACAGTGCTCTTAGGCACTGCTGGACCATGTATTTTAGAAAAATGCAACCCGTGGCGTATGTTAAAAACCCACGTGCTAAACATCAATGATCCCAGCCCTGGCATTGAGATTGGATATTTTGATTTGGTCCAAAAGGCACAAGGAGGAAGAAATTCTTCAGAAAACGGGGGCATCTCACCCTTGGAACTAAATTCAATGGGAGTCATTGGCACGATGGACAGCTGGTGGCGATTCATTACAAATATATTGATTACAGATTCCTAAAGGCGTTGACTAAGGGTCAGAGAGAAGTGAAGGCACTACCCAGAAAGAAGCAGACTAGTGTAGGAGAGTAGCTTATTTTATTTATTTATGTATTTCTTTATTTGAGATAGGAATCTCACTCTGTCTCCCAAGCTGGAGTGCAATAGCACGATCTCGGCTCACTGCAACCTCCGCCTCCTGGGCTCACATGATCCTCCTGCCTCAGCCTCCTGAGCAGCTGGGATTACAGGTGCACACCACCACACCTGGCTAATGTTTGTATTTTTAGCAGAGATAGGGTTTCTCCATGTTGGCCAGGATGGTCTTGAACTCATGACGTCAGGTGATCCACCCGCGTCAGCCTCCCAAAGGGCTGGGATTATAGGCATGAGCCATCGTGCCTGGCCAGGTGGTGCTTCAGTGTGGTCTCTCCATATTGGCCAGGCCAGTCTCGAACTCCTGACCTCAGGCCATCCACCCACCTCAGCCTCCCAAAGTGCTGGGATGACAGGCATGCACCACCGTACCCGGCCTAAAAGGTTTAAAATATAAATCTATCAAATATTTAAACCCACTGGTAAAAACGCTAGAGTTAAAGACAAATGTAAAATGATTGCATTTTTAAAAATCAGTCATGACATGGCCAAATGTTGAAGAATTCTTTTGTAATTTTTTTTTTTTTTTCCATTCTGAAAGCCACCATCATCTTTTACGACTGCTGTCTGCATCTTGGTAAATGGAATCCTTGCAAAAAGGTCTGAGTTTCCAACATACATAAAACAAAGGAAATAATGTACAAGGGGGAAAAAAAAGGAGAGAGAGAGAGAGAGAGAGATCCTAAAAGAACCAAGAATGCTAGAGGAAAAATGCATTTAAAACCCGGTGTAAATGACATTGGACAGCATTCAGAAGAGCAGCTCTGGGGGTTGCAGAGATGATGGGCCGCTCCAACAGGCTGTGAGTGTTCAATGATTATAAACACATGTGATGGGAGCAGAAGGAAGATGGTTGCGTTGGAAAGAATTATGGGAGACACAGCCTTGATGGAAGGGCGTGTTATTAGCAGACACTTCAGAACTTCAAAGGGTTTCTGAGAAGCTGCTTAAGTGGGTAGCTGGCCAATGCATGATGTGGGGGGGGGGGGGGCGAAAAAAGACCCCCTTACAGAAATTGGAAGGAAAAGAGGTGCTGGTGTAGACAAGAATGCAGGTGACATGTCAACATTGGGTCGCCTACAAAAAGGTAATTTATGGGCTACCTAATAAAACAGAAGGCGCCATTTCTTCTTTGCCGGAAGAGAAATAACTTAGGATTTGGACAGCACCTCATTGTGTCTGGCGCTGGAACAAATGGATGCAGGAGGTATGCTGTACTTTTTTTTTTTTTTTTTTTTTTTTTTTTTTTTTTTTTTTTTTTTGAGATGGAGTCTTTCTCTGTCGCCCAGGCTGGAGTGCAGTAGTACGATCTTGGCTCACTGCAACCTCCGCCTCCCGGGTTGAAGGGATTCTCCTGCCTCGGCCTCCCAAGGAGCTAGGTCTACAGGTCCGTGCCACCACACCTGGCTTATTTTTTATTTTTAGTACGGACAGGATTTCACCATGTTGGCCAGGCTGGTCTCAAACTCCTGACCTCAGGTCATCCGCCCGCCTTGGCCTCCCAAAGTGCTGGGATGACAGGCGTGAGCCACTGCACCCAGCTGGTATGCTGTTCTTTAGAAGAAGTTGGAGGAATGGAAATCTTAAAAGGGGCTTAATGACGCATACACTCTTATGCATGAATTTCATTAGCTACTCTGTATGGCTACACCTGGGCAGGCAGATTTCCCCACTCCATTCCTAGAGATGAAAAGTACCAAACAGAGGTGCTAGGAGGAATGGCTGTGTTCCAGGTACCTGCTGCAGTCTGGGGAGAAGGAATATTCCATACCACAGACCTATCATCACAGCAGCACGAAGGGCTGGGAGGAACTGAGGAGACGAGAAGTGCAAATATTTCTTGCTCCTGCCAAAGTCCCATAGAGTGTTTGCTGCAGTGATGCGGCAGAGAAATCTAGGCCATTCGTGCAAATAAAGAATGGAGAGTAATGCAAATAAAGAACAGGTAATGCAAATAAAAGAACAGTAATGCAAATAAAGAACAGGTAATGCAAATAAAAGAACAGTAATGCAAATAAAGAACAGGTAATGCAAATAAAAGAACAGTAATGCAAATAAAGAACAGGTAATGACATCCTCCTGCATGGTAACGCCTCACAGTCTGATAGTGTGCATCATAGTCACAAAGCAGCTGCTGGAGCTCTGAACGTCCTGCCCTCAAAAGAGCATTCCTAGCAGGAAGGAAAGGCATGGGCACAACAGAGTTTTCTTATACTCACAAAGTGGCTGCCGAAACTCCAGACATCATGCCCTTAAGAGAGCATTCCTAGCAGGAAGGGAGGCCATGGGCACAAGAGAGTTTTTTCACAATCACAAAGTCAATACTGAAGCTCCATACATCATGCCCTCAAGAGAGCATTGCTAGCAGGAAGGAAAGGCATGCACACAACAGAGTTTTCTCATACTCACAAAGTGGCTGCTGAAGCTCCAGACATCACACCCTCAAGACAGCATCCGTAGCAGGAAGTGAGGGCATGGGCATGGCAGAGTTTTCTCATACTCACAAAGTAGCTGCTGAAGCTCCAGACATCACACCCTCAAGACAGCATCCCTAGCAGGAAGTGAGGCCATGGGCAGAGCAGAGTTTTCTCGTAGTCACAAAGTGGCTGCTGAAGCTCTGGACATCACACCCTCAAGAGATCATCTCTAGAATGAAGAGAGGCCATGGACAAAGCAGAGTTTTCTCATAGTCTCAAAGTGGCTGCTGAAGCTCCGGACATCACACCCTCAAGACAGCATTCCCGGCAGGAAGGAAGAGTGTGAACACAGCAGAGTTTTCTCGTAGTCACAAAATGGCTGCTGAAGCTCCGTACATCACATCCTTAAGACAGCATTCCTACCAGGAAGGGAGAGTGTAGGCAAAGAGAGTTTTCTCCCAGTTCCTCTTTTGCCTTGCTTCTCCCACACACTTTACCAAGTCTGAAGCTTGGCCACCAGAAACGGGGAACAGATCGATCTGCCTGGTACATCCCCCGCGTTGGGGCAGTATCCTGTAAAGGAAGTCAGGATCTTATTAAAGAAGCGAGGGGGCCAAGTGGGGTGGTTCACCCTTGTAATCCCAGCACTTTGGGAGGCTGAGGAGGGTGGACCAAAAGGTCAAGAGATCAAGACCATCCTGGCCAACAAGGTGAAATCCCATCTCTACTAAAAATACAAACATTAGCTGGGCGTGGTTGTGTGCCCCTGTCATCCCAGCTACTCGGGAGGCTGAGGCAGGAGAATTGCTTGAACCTGGGAGGCAGAGGTTGCAGTGAGCTGAGATCATGCCACTGCACTCCAGCCTGGGCAACAGAGCAAGACTCCGTTTCAAAAAAAAAAGAAAAGCGAAGGAGAATGGTTGTTGTGGAGGAAAGATACACAAAGTCACCAACTTCGAGAAACTTAGTGTGGGGAGAGGAAATGGGCATGACTGATAATGGGTGCAGGGTCTCCTCGGGTTGAAGAGAATGTTCTAGAAGGAGATAGACGAATTTTATCCCAATTTTTTTTTTTTTTTTTTTTTTTTTTTTGAGACGGTGGCTTCACGCTGTAATCCCAGCACTTTGGCGAAGCAAGCTCCGAAGGGTGGGCCATTCTCCTGATCACCTAGTAGCTGGGACTACAGGTTGGGCCAGTTTAAGACGGGGTTTCACTGTGGTCTCGATCTCCTGACCTTGTGATCCGCCCGCCTCGGCCTCCCAAAGTGCTGGGATTACAGGCTTGAGCCACCGCGCCTGGCCAACATGGGGAAACCCCGTCTCTACTGAAAATACAAAAAATTAGCCAGGGGTGGTGGTGGGCACCTGTCATCCCAGTTACTCGGGAGGCTGAGGCAGGAGAATTGCTTGAAACTGGGAGGCGGAGGTTGCAGTGAGCCGAGATCACGCCACTGCACTCCAGCCTGAGTGACAGAGCAAGACTCTGTCTCAAAAAAAAAAAAAAGTTTGCCTTTTGGTGGATGAAGACAACCGCAAACGTACACATGTACAGAAACACACACTCATACATACGTGCATATACAGACATGCAATTTCTTTTCTTTTAACTAATAAGCTTTCTTATTGGTAAGACAGAGCATTTTCATGTAAATGTTCATATTTTTATAATTTTAAATTGTGATTTGTAGGTTTTTTTTCTTTTTCATGAGCAGTTCTTCTTCTATCTAGTAAAGTTTGATTTTTTTTTTTTTAGTTACCAACTTCATATGTATTTATTTTTTAATTTTTAATTTTATTTTTTAATTTATAATTTAATTTTTAATTAATTTACTAATTTTTGTATTTTTAGTAGAGATGGGGTTTCTCCATGTTGGCCAGGCTGGTCTCCAATTCCTGACCTCAGGTCATCCACCAGCCTCAGCCTCTCAAAGTGCTGGGATTACAGGCGTGAGCCACTGTGCCCGGCCTGTTTTTTCTCAGAGAGAGTCTGTGTTGAAGGGTTCAGAACCCAAGATAGATACATATCTAGATAGATAGATAGATAGATAGATAGATAGATAGATAGATAGATAGATAAAATAAAATAATATAAAATAATATAAAATAAAATAAAGCTCTCAAACGTACAGATACCAGCAGACCCCATCCCACGTCTTGAGGTCCTGCTGTCCATGATGTCCTGATACTGCCTGTTAGCTGGGGTTTGACATCAGACAGCCCCAGCACACTTTGCACCTGGTCTTTTACTTTTCTCGCACCTGCTGTGGCAAATCAGTATATCTCTGTGCTGTGAACGGGACTCTTGCGATGCTCCAAGTTCACTGGGTCCTGTTCTCTTCACAGTCACGACTTCCCCCTAGTGATGCCAGTTCTCCCCAACACAGTCACATGAACTGGAGGGGTTCATGGCTGCACCCACAGACCTCAACAGAAACTCCCATTCCCCAACCCTCAGTCTTCTGCAGGGTCCAGCTGTGATGCATAAGATAGAGGGATGGATGGATGGATTGATAGATGGATAGGTGGATGGATGGATGGACAGACGGATGGATGGATGGATAGACAGAGAGATAGAGATAGATAGATAGATAGATACACAGACAGATGGACGGACAGATGAACTGACAGAAGAATGGATATATAGATAGATAGATAGAAGATAGATAGATAGAGTTAGACAGACAGAGGTAGATAGATAGATAGACAGACAGATGGACGGACAGACAAACAGACAGAAGAACGGACCGATAGATAGATAGATAGATAGATAGATAGATAGATGATAGATAGATAGATAGATAGACGGATACACAGACAGATGGATGGACAGATGAACTGACAGAAGAATGGATAGATAGATAGATAGATAGATAGATAGATAGATAGATAGATAGAAGATAGATAGATAGAGTTAGACAGACAGAGGTAGATAGATAGATAGATAGATAGACAGATGGACAGACAGACAGACAGACAGAAGAACGGACCGATAGATAGATAGATAGATAGATAGATAGATAGATAGATAGATAGATAGAGACAGAGAAAGAGATAGATAGATAGGCAGACAGATAAAGAGATAGAAAGATGGATGGATACATAGAGATAAAGATATAGATGGACAGATAGATAGATTAGATAAAATAGATAGGCAGGTAGGTAGGTAGATAGATGGATAGATAGAAGAATACATTGATAGATCAACTGGATAGATGAATGGAGATACATAGAAAGATAGATAAATAGAAGGATAGACTGATAGGTTGATAGGATAGATGGGTAGAGATGGATAGATAGATGGAGGATAGATTGATACATCAATAGGATAGATGGATAGATAAATCGATTGATTGATATGGTGGATGGAGATGGATAGATGGATAGATAGAAGGATAGATTGATAGATCAACAGGAAAGATGGTTGGAGATGGATAGATGGAAGGACAGATTGATAGATCGATAGAATAAATCGATGAATGGATAGAGAGATACGTAGATAGATGGTGGATAGATAGGAGGACAGATTGATAGATAAATAGGATAGATGGGTGAATGGATAGACAGATGATGGATAGATAGATGGAATGATAGAAGAACAGATTGATAGATCAATAGGATAGATGGATGGGTGGGTAGACAGTTGATTGATTGATGGATAAAGTAGATGAATGAAGATAGAGATATAGTTGGATAGATAGAAGGATACATTGATAGATCAATAGGATAGGTGGATTGGTGGATAGATAGATATGTAGATAGATAGATAATAGATAGATAGATACATACATCAATACATATATACATACAAGCAGATTTATTATGGGAATTGGCTTATGTGATAACGCAGCCAAGTTTTAGTACATGCAAACTGGAGAGCTAGGAAAGCTCATGGTATAATTCAGTCCAAGTTTGAAGACCCAAGAACCGAGGAACCAGTGGTGTAAGTCCCTGTTCAAATCCAAAGGCCCGAGACTCAGGGAACTTGATGTCCTAGGGCAGGAGAAGATGTATGTCCCAGCTCCAGGAGAGAGACAATTCTCCCTTTCTGTGCTTCCAGTTTTATTCAGGCCCTCAACGGATTGAATGATGTCCGCCCACATTCGTGAGGGCACATCTTCTTTTCTCAGTCTATCAAGTCAAATGCTCATCTCTTCCAGAAACAGCCTCCTAGACGCACCCAGAAATACCGCTTGACCAGCTATCTGCGCATGTCTTAGCCCCATCAGGTCGACACATAGAATTAACCATCGCAGCTCTTTTGCAAATGATCACCACGTGGGCAGCCTTAAAAATACCTGTGGTCGCCAAAACTTGACATGCCCAAGTGCTATGAACAGCAATGGAGACGTTTCAGGAACTCTTTCGCACACAGCCATCTACTCCAGGTGCTGGATTTAACTGTGCTTTTGTGAGGCGTTCATCACTTATGAATTGCCACGATGGAACTGCTTTCCAGGGTGCCGACATAACGGGCCTCCCCGGAAGCTTACCAGTAGGGTTTAATGTTGTGTTTGATTCTCTGGAGAAAAGCTTCAGCCTTGTGTTTTGCTTTCTTGTCCTCCCTTCTCCCCAGTGGTCCACAAGAGTCAAGACCCTTCTAGACCATAGCACAGTCCCCACTTTTTTTCTGGTGCTTTTCATGAAAGTGTTACCTTTTTTTTAAAATTTTACTCCCAAAGCCATTTTGAAATGTAGTTTATCCATGAGACACATAGTTACATAGATAGGTAGATAGATAGATAGGTAGATAGATAGACTAGATAGATAGATAGATAGACTAGATAGACTAGACAGATAGATAGATAGATAGATAGATAGATATAGATAGATGATAGACTAGACAGATGATAGATAGACACATAGATAGATAGACATAGATAGATAGATACATACATATATAGATAGATAGACTGGACAGATAGACTAGACACATAGATAGACAGATATGTAAATAGATACACAGATATATAGATACACAGATAGATAGATATATAGATAGATAGACCAATAGATAGATAGATAGATAGACTAGACAGATAGACAGACAGACAGATAGACTAGATAGACACATAGATAGATGATAGATAGATAGACTACACAGATAGATAGACACATAGATAGATATATAGATAGATACACAGATATACAGACACACAGATAGATAGTTAGACCGATAGATAGATAGATAGATAGATAGATAGATAGATAGATAGATAATATAGATGATAGACAGACACATAGATAGATAGGTAGATAGATAGATAGATAGATAGATACATACATACATACATACATACATAGACTAGACAGATAGACAGACAGACAGATAGATAGACAGATTAGATGGACATATGGATAGATGATAGAGAGAGAGATAGACTAGACAGATAAATAGACACATAGATATATAGATAGATACACAGACATATAGATACACAGATAGATAGACTAGATAGATAGATAGACAGACAGTAGATAGACTAGAAGACATATAAATAGATGATAGATAGATAGCTAGATAGACAGATATATAGATAGATACACACATAGATAGATAGACCAATAGATAGATAGATAGATAGATAAATAGATACACAGATAGATAGACCGATAGATAGATAGATAGATAGATAGATAGATAGATAGATAGACATAGATAAATAGATAGATAGACACATAGACAGACAGACAGAAGATAGACAGATAGATAAACATAGATAAATAGATATATAGATAGATAGGTAGATACATAGATGATTGATAGATAGATAGATAGATAGATAGATAGATAGATAGATAGACTAGGCAGACACATAGATAGATGGACAGATATATAGATAGATACACAGATAGATAGATAGATAGATAGATAGATAGATAGATAGATAGATAAATGATAGACTAGATAGATAGACACATACATAGACAGACAGATAGATAGATAAATAAAGATAGATGAGACATTTTACTGACATTCAATATTTTCATCCACAAAAGAAGGAAGCTGATCAAAGATCCTCATGTCTTCTTCTTGCAAAGGTTGTTAGGGAGGTGGCGCTGGATCATGGGAGGGCCGCAGGGTTCGGGTTCCAGGAGAGGTGTGATATCCTCCCAAGGAGCCAAGTGGCTGTGGAATTAGCCGTGGTCCCAACAGGCCAGTGAAACATGAGCCTGTGGTATTCCTCTCTAGACCTCCCAAGTCCAGCCTCGGGCTTGGGAACGCTCCCAGGACAGCCCCAGGGATCTTGGCTGGCTTGGCTGTGTTGCCTAAACCCCTTGGTAACTTGGCTTCCACAGCAGATCTCACACCTTGTTTAGAACAAGCCCACGTCTCCTACCTCCCTGCCCGGCCTCTGCCCTAATCCGTCTCCCTCTTCATCATCTTTCTTGCATGAGATGAGTCTTTGGGGCAGATGGAAACGGCAACTGTAAGAAAAATAACACAAAGCAATCAGAGAAGGAGCTAATTCCACGGGTCTGATAGGTAGCGATGCAGGCGCTTGAGGGAATCAAAGAACGGATACGACTGGGAACAGAAAAGATTGTGTTCATACGGTTTTTCCAAGGTGCAAAGAATGAGGGAATCAAGCAGAGAAACCCAGTTAATCGTACAAAAAGCGCATTCTGAGCGTAGAGAAGACATGTGACAATCGGTGTCGAGGACAAAGCCCACACTTCCTGGGCCACCAGATTTGAAGTGCAAGAAACAAAAAGGCCAGCAAAGAGAAAGTTCGTATGACAGGGTGCCAAAGCTTTGAGGACAGAACAAGGACCGAAGGAGAAATCTCACTCTTCCCTTATGGACAGGCAGGACACAGGTTCGTGACCTTGGAGAATGAGCTAGAGATGAGGCAGTGATTTGGAAATTGTTCAGACCATAGACAAACCCAGGGCACCGGGATCAGAACTGGGTGGACATGGGTAGAAACTGACACGGCGGCTTATCTCAGACAGAGCCTGCTATCAGCTCTTCTGTAGCCTTTAGATGTGGTCTTGGGAGCCCTGTCCATCATTCATGTCCAAGTGGCCACACCAGCTTCTCCACTGGTCACTTTACTTTCTTATCCACCCATTGATATGTTCTCCAAACCATGTTCAGACCAACTTGGAGGTGGAGATCAACTTGGAGGTTACAGCCAACTTGGAGGTAGAGGCCAACTGGGAGGTAGAGGCTGGTTGACTAGACGGTGGAGGCCAATGTGGAGGTGGACGTCAACTTGATGGTGGAGGCCAACTGGGAGGTATAATAAGATATAATAAGCAGATTGATATAAAAAGCAGATTGATAATCTCCCAGCGGGTAGATTAGCTAACTGGGAGGTGGAGGTCCGTTTGGAGGTTGGAGTCCAAGTTGGATGTGGAAGCCAATATGTAGTTGGAGGCCAGCTAGGAGGTAAAGTCCAGTTGGGAGATTGGAGGCTAACTTGAAGGTGGAGGCTAACTTGGAGGTGAGGCCAATTAGGAGGTTGGAGGCTAACTTGGAGGTGGAGGCCCGTTTGGAGGTTGGAGTCCAATTTGGATGTGGAGGCCAACATGTAGGTTGTAAGCCAGCTAGGGGGTAGAGTCCAGTTAGGAGACTGGAGGCTAATTTGAAGGTGGAGGCTAACTTGGAGGTGAGGCCAATTTTGAGGTTAGAGGCTAACTTGGAGGTGGAGGCCAGTTTGGAGGTTGGAGTCCAACTTGGATGTGGAGGCCAACAGTAGGTTGGAGGCCAACTAGGAAGTAGAGTCCAGTTGGGAGATTGGAGACTAACCTGATGGTAGAGGCTAACTTGGAGGTGGGGGCCAATTTGGAGGTTGGAGACTAACTTGGAGGTGGAGGCCAGTTTGGAGGTTGGACTCCAAGTTGGATGTGGAGATCAACATGTAAGTTGGAGGCCAATTAGGAGGTGGAATCCAGTTGGGAGATTGGAGGCCAACTTTAGGGTAGAGGTTAACTGGGAGGTGGAGGCCAATTTTGAGGTTGGAGGCTCACTTGGAGGTGGAGGCCAGTTTGCAGGTTGCAGTCCAAGTTGGATGTGGAGGCCAACATGTAGGTTGGAAGCCAGCTAGGGGGTTGGCCTCTCAAAGTGCTGGGATTCCAGGCGTGTGAGCCACTGTGCCCGGCCGTGTTCACATTTAATATTTAACTTTTCCTCCACAGATGGGCACAACCCCAAACCCCCAGTTGTCCACCAAAGGAGCTGTGGGAATCCAAAGTCACCAGTAACGTGTGGTAGGACAATTTGGCTGAGATGTCTACAACACAGAAAGAGCGTTTGGCATGTAAAGCAAAATATTTTATTAATGACATACATCCCATAGAGTCTGTTCAGAATGCAATTGCAGAATGAAAACAAACAATCTGTGGAGAAATCTGCGGCTCTTTCTGTGGCGATCTGTGAAGAAAGGGCCACCTTTTTTGGGGGACGACTGTATCGGTGAACGCAGGTCAGAAAAGCATGTGGCTCTTCATCACTCCATTTCTGTGAACGGCAAATGACACTTGAAAAGTGCTGTCGTGCAATGCTGAACTGAAGGAGCCTGTGGTGTCAATTAAAACTCACTTTGCATCATAAGCAGAGATGGCTGTCTTCGCTTTGGAGGCTGTAGAGAGAAATCACAGGACTGTATTTTTTTGTCGAGCCTGCTCACTGACATGTCTCCATCACTACTGAAGGATATTAATTACTGTCCTACTCTGTTTTCATGCTGCAGATAAAGGCAAGCCCGAAACTGGATAATTAACAAAGGGAAGAGGTTTCGTTTGTTTGTTTGGAGACGGAGTCTCACTCTGTCACCCAAGCTGGAGTACAATGGTTCAATCTCAGCTCACTGCAACCTCCACCTCCCAGTTCAAGTGATTCTCCTGCCTCAGCCTCCCGAGTAGCTGGGATTACAGGCACCTGCCACCATGCCCAGCTAATATTTGCATTTTTAGTAGAGACGGGATTTCGCCAGGTTGGTCAGGCTGGTCTCGAACTCCTGATCTCAGGTGATCTACTTGTCTCGGCCTCCCAAAGTGCTGGGATTACAGGCGTGAGCCACTGCACCCGGCCAAGAGGAATTCACTCTACCATGAGAACAGTATGGGGGAAGCTGCCCCCCACGATTTTATTCTTTCTCACTAGGTCCCTCCCACAAGAGGTGGAAATTATGGAAGCTACAATTCAAGATGAGATTTGGGTGGGGACGCAGCCAAACCCTATCAATCACTCTGGGAGATAATGTGTCTATGTATTTTGAATTGCGTTTGTGACATTGTCCTTGTGGCTGGATATTTTTTTTTTTCTTTTTTCCGTAAAAGACTATTTTATTGCTATTTCTTGCCTCCCTTTCTGGATCTGTCCCATGAGATGTTCAAAGGAGTCCTGTATGGAGATCGATCTCATAATTTCTTCATATTTAACATTTTGCAAAATTTTGTTTGTGTGTTTGAGACAGAGTCTTGCTCTGTCGCCCAGGCTGGAGTGCGGTGGCACCATCTCAGCTCACTGCAACCTCCGCTCCCTGGGTTCAGGTGATTCTCCTGCCTCAGCCTCCCGAGTAGCTGGGATTACAGGTGCCCACCACCACGCCCAGCTAATTTTTTTTTTTTTTTTTGTATTTTTGTTAGAGACCGTGTTAGCCAGGACAGTCTCGATCACCTGAGTTCGTGATCTTCTTGCCTCGGCCTCCCAAAGTGCTAGGATTACAGGTGTGAGCCACCGCGCCCGGTCACATTCTGCCACATGTCTTATAGCCCAAAAGGTAGGATGGAGCGCATTCTTGTGTTTTGTAGATGGGGGAAATTCTCGTACATCACAGGTGGGGGAAATTTCTGTCTTGTGTTGCTACGAGTAACTCTAGGTCATGCTTCCGTGAGAACAACCATCTCCAGAAGGTCCCAGGCTTTCAGGGAAGGGGACACGGGTTCACCCCCATCTCCTTGGTGACATGTTCTTAGCAAAGATTTCAGACAGTGTCAGGAAGGTCACCGGCTTTCAGGAAAGAGGACACGGGTTCACCCCATCTCCTTGGTGACACGTTCTTAGCAAAGATTTCAGATAGTCTCAGGAAGGTCCCAGGCTTTCAGGAAAGAGGACACGGGTTCACCCCATCTCCTTGGTGACATGTTCTTAGCAAAGATTTCAGACAGTGTCAGGAAGGTCACCGGCTTTCAGGAAAGAGGACACGGGTTCACCCCATCTCCTTGGTGACACGTTCTTAGCAAAGATTTCAGATAGTCTCAGGAAGGTCCCAGGCTTTCAGGAAAGAGGACACGGGTTCACCCCACTCCTTGGTGACATGTTCTTAGCAAAGATTTCAGACAGTGTCAGGAAGGTCCCAGGCTTTCAGGAAAGAGGACACGGGTTCACCCCATCTCCTTGGTGACACGTTCTTAGCAAAGATTTCAGATAGTCTCAGGAAGGTCCCAGGCTTTCAGGAAAGAGGACACGGGTTCACCCCATCTCCTTGGTGACATGTTCTTAGCAAAGATTTCAGACAGTCTCAGGTGGGTCCCAGGCAACAGCGTCCAGAACACAGGAACTGACGTGACTTTGCTCCCTTTTGGGTAACTTGAGGTGTTGTGGATACAGGCTTTGCTTCCATCCAGCTTGGAGTAAACACCTTGCATTCCTCATCTGGGTGTGTACTCCAAGCCTGCTCCTCAGCCCAGGCTCTCAGTGATGGTTCTTTGATGGAGACAAACCCCTGTTTTGGTGCCTCTGCAAGAATTACGTTTCCTGCCAGGACTTGTGGCTCACCAGGGCACACATCCCCATACGATCAGACACTGGGTCATCATAAGTGACCCCGGGGGGATCATTATAAATGCCCAGGACTCCAACGTGTCTGCCAGCCATAATTCTGCAGTAGGAGAAAAACTACCTCCCTGTAAGATTCCGTGCCAAAGTCTGGTAAGCTACAAAATGATTCATTCCCTGTTATATGTCAAATGTCTGTTTAGCCACGGCGAGAGGACACCTGAACCAAGGAAGGGAAGCAGTTTTAAGCAATTTTTATCACCGACGCAGTTGGTCCCCGCTACTGTGTCCTGTCTCCGTTGGCTGGAGCCAGACCTCACGGTGTAGACTCAAACCCCGACCGGCTAACCGTTTAAAACTTTTCTAAAGAGGTAAAAGTAAAGGAAAGACAAACGAAAAGAGGAAGCTGCTTATGCCAAATAGGAAAGGGGCACAGGCTGAGAGCTGGAATGTACCTGTGAGGACGTCCAGCACAAACATGCTAATGAAGGTCCAAGGACATGCAGGGAGTATGACGTACCTGGGAGGCTGTTTAACCGCTACACAGGACACGGCTTAGCAAAGGATTATTAGCACAAAGCCAGGAGGCTTGAAGGAAGTTCGTTTTTGAAAGAAACGACTCTGTCAAACACTTAGGATTTATTCTTTAACAAGGAAGGAAACTGAAGAGAAATGTTGACTTTCTACCCTCCCCAAGGTGAATGGGGGTGTCCTCATGTGTTCCTAACCACGGGGAACCGGGAACACAGGCATGACGGAAGCAGGAGGAAATCTTTTCTCCTGTCTCGCTCTGCGTATTCTGTCTTTAATGCCCTCGGGGACCCACAGCCCCACCCCTGGCTGCAGGATCTGTCAGTAAATTAACTCTAGGTGGGCGAAATATTTTTACCAACAGTTAAAATATTTTTTTAATTAAAAAATTTAAAATTTTTAATTTAAAAAATTTAAAATTTAATTTAAAAAATTAAAAAAAAAATTTTAAAGACTGTTTTTACCAACTGGCTAACACGGTGAAACCCCGTCTCGACCAAAAATACAAAAAATTAGCCGGGCGTGGTGGCGGGTGTCTGTCGTCCCAGCTACTCGGGAGGCTGAGGCGGGAGAATGGCGTGAACCTGCGGGAGGCAGAGTTTGTAGTGAGCTGCCATAATAAAAAGAAAAAAATACCCCCCCCCAAAAAAAAAACAAAAAAAAACAAAACTGGGTGGCTAAAAAAATAAAAGTTTATGCTGTCCAAGTTCTTAAGACCAGAAGTCTGAAATTCAGGAGTCTCAGGTCCGTGTTCCCCCTGGAGTCCCCAGGGGAGGATCCTTCCTGCCTCTCCCACCTCCTGGGGGCTCCAGGCATCCCTGGGCTTGTGGCCGCATCACTCCAGTCTCTGCCTCCGTCTCCACGTGGCCGCCTCCTCTGTGTCTGTGTGTCCTCTTCTGTCTCTTAGAAGGACACCTGCCATTGGATTTGGGACTCACCTACTCCAGAATGATCTTATCTCAAAATCCTTCACTTAGTTACATCTCTAAAGGCCTTATGTCTGAATAAGGTCCCATTCATGCGCTCAGGGAGTTAGGATGTAGACATGACTTTTGGGGGAGACGATAGTTCAATCCAAAACAATTTTATTGGGTTCCTTCTAGGGCCTTAGGGGAGGCTCCTTCCTGCCTCTCCCAGCTCCCGGGGGCTCCAGGCGTCCCTGGGCTTGTGGCCGCATCACTCCAGTCTCTGCCTCCGTCTCCACGTGGCCTTCTCCTCGGTGTCTGTGTCTCCTCTTCTGTCTCTTAGGACACCCGTCATTGCATTTATGGCCTGCCCTAATCCAGGATCATCTTATTTCTAGATCCTTCACTTAGGACAAACACCCTATTTCCAAATAAGGTCCCATTCACTAGTTCTGGGAATTAGGATGTGGACAGAGCTTTTAGGAGAACCACAGTTCCGTCCACTACAATTGTGTCCACTTCCCTCTGGAGGCTCTAGGGGAGGCTCCTTCCTGCCTCTCCCAGCTCCCGGGGGCTCCAGGCGTCCCTGGGCTTGTGGCCGCATCACTCCAGTCTCTGCCTCCGTCTCCGCGTGGCCTCCTCCTCTGTGTCTGTGTCTCCTCTTCTGTGTCTTAGGAGACACAGGTCATTGGAATTAGGGGACACCCAGCTAATTCAGGACGACCCCATTGTGAGGTCTGGACCTCAGTGACACCTGCCAAGATCCTTTTTCCGAGAAGGTCTCATTCCAAGGAACCAGGGATCAAGAGGAAGATGTTACCTTTTGGGAGAACATCATCTATTCCGTTACACCATCCTATGGATTCCCACTCAGCCTGTCTTTTTTTTTTTTTTTTTTTTTTTAGACAGGGTCTCACTTTGTCCCCCAGGCTGGAGTGCAGCGGTGCGATCTCGGCTCACTGCAACCTCCGCCTCCCGGGTTCAAGCGATTCTCCTGCCTCAGCCTCCCGAGTAGCTGGGATTCCAGGCATGTGTCACCTCGCCCGGCTAATCTTACATTTTTAGTAGAGACGGGGTTTCTCTATGTTGGCCGGGCTGGTCTCGAACTGCCGACCTCAAATGATCCACCGGCCTCTCCCTCCCAAAGTGCTGGAAGGACAGGCGTGAGCCACCGCGCCCATATGGATGTCGTGTTCACTTTCCAAATCAAAGGCCCTGTGGCAAGTCAGGCTACATTCCCTGGCGTCTGGATGTCAACACGGTTTTTTCAGGAGAGCCACCGCGCAGCCCACCGTGGTCACGCGTTTGGAGAACCATCACTCGGCAAACGGCGTTGGTGTTTACACCCTGGACGCTTTTCTCTGCCTGCCTTGGTTTTCAGATTGTGGCACATTCCTTTTCGTTTCTGGCCAGTCGACTCTCGTTCACGCAATTCTCCTGCCTCAGCCTCCCTCCCTCGTAGCTGGAATGACAGGTGCCCACCACCACGCCTGGCTGATTTTTATATATATATATATATATTTTTTTTTTAGTAGAGAGGGGGTTCCTAAGGGCCGGAACCTGCCGTCATACTGTTCTTGAGCGAATCCAAACCCCGTCCTCAAATCTTGCGAGTTTTCCAAAAAGAAGAGCATCATCCAATCGTTGTCTGAAAAAGACACCGTGATTCTGCGGACACTGTTTGGTAATTTTTTTTTTGAGATGGAGTCTCGCTCTGAGATCATCATCGATGTGGCTCAAGTGGACGGGAGAGGAACCCATCGTGTGTCTGCTGGATAACTCAATCCTTCCTTGCTGGAATTCCGGGGGATCTTTTTATCGAGGGTGAATTGCATGAATACACGTGCAGGGCATTCCCTGGGGGACCTGTATTCAGAACCTGTGGGATGTATCTCCAAATGCATGTTCCCTGCATGTTTTTCCTCAGCTCCTCTGAGCCCATCAGCGGTAGCCCCGTCTTGAACCATTCCAAGGCGAGGGTATTT
The DNA here is from genome assembly GCF_024542745.1 of Macaca thibetana thibetana. NCBI lineage: Eukaryota > Metazoa > Chordata > Mammalia > Primates > Cercopithecidae > Macaca > Macaca thibetana. The sequence goes on from NC_065598.1 coordinate 1,523,208, forward strand.
TGCAACCCAAAAGAGGCCAGCGGGGTCCCCTGGCAGCCCCACTCAAGGGCATCCTCGATCTGAGACCTCCGACACACGGTGCTTTACATCCACCCGGTTTTATTCCCCTTAAACTGTTTTATTATTATTTTTTTCCCGACGAGATTGATGCTGTTAATATTAGCTTTCAGAATGACAGATTAACATCGCCAGTTAATCAGGGCGATTAGCAGATAAATATCTGTAATTCGATCACCAGAGTAATTTCTTTTCCGATAATGCGATTTAAACATGCGCGTGATTAAGTAATGAGCTTCTATCCCCACGGATTGCCAGCTCCCCGATGCGTCCCCTTACGGATAATTCGGGGTGATTAGCGGCAGCCCGGCCTGCTCGGAACGCTTCGGAGCCGAGGCTGGTGTGTCTTCCTGGATTCAGAGCTGGTCCTGGAACATTCTTTCCTTCCCACAAGAGATAGACACCGCTGTCCCTGCAGACATGCATAGCCGAGCTTGCTGTCCCTCATTTCCTTCTCGTGGACATCACACTCCCATAGAAGAACCAGGAGTATCTCAGAACCATTTAACATGCACATTAAAAAGGAAAAGAAACAAGGGCATGGTCACTCACAGCTGTCATCCCAGCACCGTGGGAGGCCGAGGCGGGCAGGTCACCTGAGGTCAGGAGTTCAAGGCCAGCCTGGCCAACATGGGGAAACCCCGTCTCTACTAAAAATACAAAAAATAGAAGAAAAAAAAATGAACTGGGTCTGGTGGCAGGTGCCTGTGATCCCAGCTACTCGGGAGGCTGAGACGAGAGAATCACTTGAACCCGGGAGGCGGAGGTTGCAATGAGCTGAGATCGCGCCACTGCACTCCAGCCTGGGCGACAGAGCGAGACTCCGTCTCAAAAAAAAAAAGAAAGGAAAATGAAAATGTGGTTTACACACACCGTGGAATACTACTCAGCCATGAAAAAGGACAAAATCATGTCATTTGTAACAATTTGGATGGAGCTGGAGACGAGTCTCCTAAATACAGTAACTCAGGAATAGAAGCAAACAAACAGACCAAGAAAATCACTGTTGTCAGTTATAAGAAGACGCTACACTCTGGGTACCTAGGGGCGTACGGGCTAGAATCATGGACGTTGGAGACTCGGAAGACGGGACGATAGGAGCGGAGTGAGGCATGAACAATTCCCTCTGGCGTTCAATGTACGTTACTCAGTGTGCAGGTGTGGGAAGAGCCTAGACTTTACCAACCATCCGTGCAACCAAAAAACATGTAGGCCGGGCGCGGTGGTTCACGCCCGTCATCTCACTTTGGGAGGCCGAGGCGGGCGGATCATGAGGTCAGGAGATTGAGACCAGCCTGGCCAACGTGCTGAAACCCCATCTCTATTAAAAATACAAGAAAGTGGCCGGGCATGGTGGCAGGTGCCTGTCATCCCAGCTCCTCGGGAGGCTGAGGCAGGAGAATCGCTTGAACCCGGGAGGCGGAGGTTGCGGCGAGCCCAGATTGCACCACTACACTCCAGCCTGGGTGATAGAGTAAGAACCTGTCTCAAAACAAACAAACAAAGAAACAAACAAAAAGTTTGTATTGCTGAAGTGATTAAACCTGCCCACTTTTGATGCTTTAAAGACCAATTCCCCACATTGTGTTTGTGCAGTGAGCTTCTGGGAGGGAACTGTGAGTCCATTCAACCTCTTTTTCTTTCTTTTTTTATAAATTACCCAGTCTTGGGTATGTCTCTCTCTTTTTTTTTTTTCTTTTTGAGACAGAGTCTCGCTCTGTCGTCCAGGCTGGAGTGCAGTGGCACGATCTCAGCTCACTGCAACCTCCGCCTCCTGGGTTCAAGCCATTCTCCTGCCTCAGCCTCCCGAGTAGCTGGGATGACAGGTGCCCGCCACCACGCCCGGCTAATTTTTGTATTTTTAGTAGAGACGGGGTTTCACCATGTTGGTCAGGCTGGTCTCGATCTCCTGACCTTGTGATCCACCCGCCTCGGCCTCCCAAAGTGCTGGGATGACGGGCGTGAGCCACCGCGCCCGGCCTCAGGTATATATATGAGCAGTATGAAAACGGATTAAGACGCTCAATAATCATCAGGGAAAAGCAAAGGAAACACACGTGGGCCAATGCCGTCGGTTTCCCACTGTCCACCGTCAGGCGATCTTCCTCGGAGGGCAGCCGCGTTTTGGATGAACTTTTTGAAAAATATTCAAAAGGACGCAATGAGGCCGCAAACGGAGAGTCCGAAGGCTGGAGAACAAACCGGGCTCCGTCTCCAATTCTGTGTCTCTGCCTCCTCTGAGTCTGGATAGAACGTTTGCAAGAGAGATCTCCGGTGGCAGGTGCATGGATGAGAATATCCCACCAAGGCCATCAAACGGAGACGGACGATGCCCTTCACACAAACAGAGGTCCCAAGGGGGAAAGGACTGCTGGGGAAACAGAGTCACAGGACAACCAGAGTCACTGTGCGTTTCCTCCTGGGACACCTGCCCCCCACCCCACTCCCGGCCCGAGAAGTCAGTCTGGGCAGAGCAGGGTGGTGGTGTGACAAGGTAACACCAGCTGACAGCTCCCTGAGATGAAGCTTGTGACGCCCTTGACTTTCAGAGCCTCCAGCTCAAGCCACAGATGCTGTCTTTTCGGAAACATCAGACAGAGAGGTACCCTGGAGCGTGTCCAGACACACATCCGTCCCTCCTTTCCTGTAGAAACAACGTCCCTGTTCAACACGACCACTGGGGCAGGTGCCAGCCGTGACGAGCCATCACCGGGAGCTTCCGTCCTGCGTGTATCCGTCTGGGTAAGGGGCCACCAGCCCGTGCCCGGCTGTTGATTAATATGAGACTCCACGTGCCTGGGTGGAGAGGACGTCCCCAAGCGTCTCAGCTTGTCCCCTGGTTTCCCTGGTAACAGCCTCCAAATGCAGCGAGCTGGGCTCGGCTCCTCCTTCCCTGCTGCCGGTGGACCAGGCCCAGGCGGGCCACGTGGGCAACTCCGCACCTCACCTGTCAACACCGGCCGACCCAGCGTTTGATCACGGCAGACACCTGTCCCACCAAGGCCGCTCATCCCGTGATCACAGGGCCCTGCTAATGTAGTCAGCCGTGGCCACCCTGGGGAGACGTACCCCGGGATCTGCCACGGAGTCTCTGGTTTCGTTTCTTTTCCTTTCTTTCTTTCTTTCTTTCTTTCTTTCTTTCTTTCTTTCTTTCTTTCTTTCTTTCTTTCTTTCTTTCTTTCTTTCTTTTTTTCTCTCCTTCCTTTCTCCCTCCCTGTTCTTTCTTTCTTTCTTTCTTTCTTTCTTTCTTTTCTTTCTTTCTTTCTTTCTTTCTTTCTTTCTTTCTTTCTTTCTTTCTTTCTCTTTCTTTCTTTCTCTCCTTCCTCCCTCCCTCCCTGTTCCTTCTCTCTTTCTTTCTTTCTTTCTCTCTTTTCTTTCTTTCTTTCTTTCTTTCTTTCTTTCTTTCTTTCTTTCTTTCTTTCTTTCTTTCTTTCTTTCTTTCTTTCTTTCTTTCTTTCTTTCTTTCTCTCTTTCTTTCTTTCTTTCTTTTTTAGATGGAGTTTTGCTTTTGTCGCCCAGGCTGGAGTGCAGTGGTGCAATCTCGGCTCACCACAACCTCCGCCTCCCAAGTTCAAGCGATTCTCCTGCCTCAGCCTCCCAAGTAACTGACATTACAGGCACCTGCCACCACAGCCAAGTAGAGACGGGGTTTCACCATGTTGGTCAGGCTGGTCTCGAACTCCTGACCTCAGGCGATCCACCCGCCTCGGCCTCCCAAAGTGCTGGGATTACAGGCCTGAGCCACCGCGCCCGGCCAGGATTTTTTATTCCTCTCTCCGTGGCTCCAGCTCCGTAAAACTCTCCAAGTGTGCTTTCAGAAATACGCCTTTAGAAGGATGGAAAGAGGTGTTTCTTATACAAGCGATGTTACAGCTAAAATAAAGACTAGGAAATCTGGCTGCAAGAATGTTAATTTTTTTGTTTTGTCTTGTTTTTGAGACGGAGTCTCGCTCTCTCACCCAAGCTGGAGTGCAGTGGTGTGATCTCGGCTCACTGCAACCTCCGCCTCCCGGGTTCACGCCGTTCTCCCGCCTCAGCCTCCCGAGTAGCTGGGACTACAGGTGCCGCCACCACACCCGGCTAATGTTTTGTATTTTTAGTAGAGACGGGGTTTCACCGTGTTGGCCAGGATGGTCTCGAACTCCTGACCTCAAGTGATCCACCCGCCTCAGCCTCCAAAAGTGCTGGGATGACAGGCGTGAGCCACCGCGCCCGGTCATTTCTTTCTCTCTCTCTCTTTTTTTTTTTTTGAGATGAAATGTCACTCTGTGGCCCAGGCTGGAATGCAGTGGCGTGATCTTTGCTCCCTGCAACCTCCACCTCCCAGATTCAGTCAATTCTCCAGCCTCAGCCTGCGGAGTCCATGGGATGACAGGCGCCCGCCACCGCGCCCGCCTAATTTTTGTGTTTTTTAGTAGAGGCGGGATTTCACCATGTTGGCCCAGGCTGGTCTCGAACTCCCGACCTCAGGTGATGCACCTGCCTCGACCTCCCAAAGTGCTGGGATGACAGGCGTGAGCCACCGCGCCCGGCCCCGATTTCATACTTTCTTTGGGTCTTTCCTAGTCTCTGCAAAGGTTTGAGTCAGACGTTGGGTTGGTGGAGGTGTTCCTGGCATGAGCTCACCTTCCAGAACCGCGATGGAAACTCAGCGCCCGACAGGAGGGTTGGTGATGTGGGCCCGTGGGTGAGGCAGGTCCCGGCTAACCCCACTGCAAATTGGTCTCATTTCAGACTTCCTTTCAGAAAATTAGACTCACCCGTTGACTAACCTCGGGGTAAGAAAAATCAAGTGTTTTTTTTTTTTTTTTCGTTTTGAGCAACCTCTGGGTAAGAAAAATCAAGTTTCTTGTTTTTTTTTTTTTCTTTTTTATGACCACATTCCTTCACTTTGACTTCACCTCCTGGTACTCCAAAGACCATCTAGCTCTTTCTGACTTTCAATATTAAAAATTCTGCCTCATAAAACGTGGATCTAGCCGGCATCAAAGCCTCGCATTCCATCGTGATTCTCATGGTTTATATATATATATATATATAAAAGCCACACACAGCTCCTCACCTTCCTATGCCCCAGGCAATACTGTTCATCGCCAACCTTTCTATCCGGCAAACGTGAGCGGCTTCCATTAGCCCCTCTAGAGAAATCCTGGGCCGGAGCGGGAGGACCCCTGGTGAATAATTCTATCTCTGGTTTTACGGTGGGGAGTGTGTGTGGCGTTTTGGAAGTTCGACTTTGGACCGGAGACTCCCAGGACGACTTCTGTGCTTCTCTCAGGTCATAGAACAAATCTGACGGCGATTCCGAATTCTGCCAACCTCATGACCCGCCTTGATCCTTGGACACCCGGGAGAGAGAAATTCAGACCCGGTTGCCCTGGCCATGTTTCCAGCCAAACAGCCGCTGAATAAATGGGCCGGGCTCCTCTCGCAGGAGGTGCTGACGTCCAACCTGAGGGCTGGTGTTTTGAGGACGCTTCTTGGTTTTTCTGTGTGTCCGGGAAGAGTCTGGAGGACGGACTTTGTGCCATCATTTCAGCTCATCCTTCATTTTCCCGTAAGTATAAATTGGCCGGTTGTCTGCTGAAAAGGGAAAGGCTGGACGGGCACACTGAGAATCCGCCCCCCACACATAAGGTTACTGTGCTCTTTGCAAATCCTGAGACGCATAATTAAACCATTAACCGAGAGGCCCAAAGCTTTCCTCTTTCAACACTTTTCCCAAGGATCTCACCAACCGGGCCCTTCATCATTTTAAGTATGGGACGCGCCTGGCGGACGCCTGAGATCTTATGCTGTCCCCCCACCCGCCTCACTGTGTGGCCTTTTCTGAGCTACCTGGGGTCTCCGAGGTCCAGATGAAAATTGGCAAAAGCAGGTTTGCCGCCCACCTTCCTACCTACCTCACAGCCGGGCTGTGTGGGGAAAGTTAGTTTATGTTCCGGGAACCCTTTGTACCCTGTCAAGCCTTTTACATAATTGCCTTGTCTTTTATTTTTTTCCAACTGGCTGAAGCCGGGAGAAGATGAAGCCCGTCCAAGCCCACTGGACAGCGAGTTCCGTTCGCCTGGACTTTCCCGGACGGGGTTCTGCGTAAAACCGGGTGCTCACAAAGCTTGCGGGCAACTGAAGACCGTTCTGCCCGGACCATTCCTATTCCACAGTGTTTTGGTCCTTTCTGTGCCTAAAGGAACACACCTCGAGTTGTGTCCTGATAAACCTTTATTCCCAGTGAGCCCCGATCCGCTCTCCTGAATGGATAGAGAATCCAGCCGCTCCTATTCCTTGGGATGATTTTCCTTGGTTATCACAGCCTTTGGAGGATTGCGGTTTTTTTAAATTTTTTTTTTTATTTTTCTTCCTCCTCTATTTTTAGGCAGACTCTCCTGTGACCAGTTCATGTAACGAGAGTCTTGATGTAGCTTCAGGCTACCTTTGCAAAGGCATCCCCTATGAAAAGCAGATTTAGGACTCTGGGCAGGGGGGGTTCACACGCGTCATGCAAGCATTTTGGGAGGCCCAGGCAGGTGGATCTCTGGAGGCCAGGAGTTTGAGACCACCCTGGCCAGCACGGTGAAATCCTGTCTCTACTAAAAATAGGAAAAAAGGAGTCAGGCACACTGAAAACTTGCCTGTAATCCCAGCTCCTCAGGAGGCTGAGGCAGGAGAATCGCTTGAAGCCGGGAGGCGGAGGTTGCAGTGAGCTGAGATCGCGCCACTGCACCTGCAGGGTGGGTGACAGTCAGACTCTGTCTTGAAAGGAAGGAAGGAAGGAAGGGAGGGAGGAAGGAAGGAAGGAAGGAAGGAAAAGGGAGGGAGGGAGGAGGAAGGAAGGGAAGGAAGGAAGGAAGGAAGGAAGGGAGGGAGGAGGAAGGAAGGAAGGAAGGAAGGAAGGGGAAGGGAGGGAGGAAGAGGGGAGGAAGGAAGAAGAGAGGAAAAAAAGGGAAGAAATAAAGAAAAGAGAAAGAAAGAAGAAAGAGAATAAAGAGAGGAGAGAGAAAGAAAGAGAAAGAGAAAGGAAGAAGAAAAGAGGGAGAAAAAAGACAAGAAAAAAGACAGAAAAGAGAGAGAAAGAAAGGAGAGAGACAAAGAAAATAAGAGAAAGAGCAAGAAAGAGAAGGAAAGAAAGAGAAAGGAGAGTGAGGAAAAAGAAAGTTAAAGAAAGAAGAAAAAGAAGAGAGAGAAAGAAAGGAGAGAAAGTAACAGAAAGAGAAAGAAAGAAAAGAGACAGAAGAAAGAACAGAGAGAGAAAGAAAGGAGAAGGAGAAATAGAAAAGAAAGAGAGAGAGAGAGAGAAGAGAAAGGAAAAGAAAAAGAAAGAAAAGGGAGAGAAAAGAAAGAAGAGAGAGAGAAAGAGAAAGAGAAAAGAGAGAAAGAAAGAAGGAAAGAAAAGAAAGAAAAAAGAGAGAAAGAGTGACAGTAAATTTAGCAAAGCAACAGCTGTGCTTGCTCGAGACTAAAATCAATGCCAGGTAACAGGGAAGTGGGGGAGACCAGAAGAAGAGCCTTCCCGTGGACTGAGGCACAGTGAGAGGGTGTGGGGCGTCCGGGACAGGGTATGGGTTTGGGGGGAAAACGTTTAGTATATGACACAAGCCACAAGACGCGGGGCACACACAACGCAACCGTCTTCCGCCTGGGAAAGGAAGATGAACCCAGAGGACGTGAGGTTGATGGAAACAAGCCAGGTGCGGACACACGAATTCTGCGAGACCTCACCTCTACGTGGAATGTAAAAACGTCTAACCGAGGCGGGTGGATCACGAGGTCGGGCGTTCGACACCAGCCTGGCCACCATGGCAAAATCCTGTCTCTACGAAAAATACAAACATTAGCCGGGCGTGGTGGGGGGGCCGCCTGTCATCCCGGCTACTGGGGGAGGCTGAGGCAGGAGAATCGCTTGAACCCGGGAGGCGGAGGTTGCAGTGAGCTGAGATCGCACCATTGCACTCCAGCCTGGGAGACACAGCAAGACTCTGTCTAAAAAGAAGGGAAGGGGAGGGGAGGGGAGAGGAGAGGAACGAAGGGGAAGGGAGGGAAGGGGAGGGGAGGGGAGAGGGGGGAGGGAGGGGAAGGAAGGAAGGGGAGGGGAGGGGAGTCAAGACTCTGTCTAAAAATAAGGGAAGGGGAGGGGAGGGGAAGGAAGGGGAGGACAGGGGAGAGGGGGAGGGGGAAAGGAATGAAGGGGAGGAGAGGGGAGGGGAGGGAAGGGAAGGAAGGGGAGGGGAGAGGAGGGGAGGGAAGGGGAAGGGAGGGGAGAGGAGGGGAGGGAAAGGAAGGAAGGGGAGGGGAGGGGAGAGGAGGGGAGGGAAAGGAAGGAAGGGGAGGGGAGGGAGAGGGGAGGGGAAGGAAGGAAGGGTAGGGGAGGGAAGGGAAGGGGAGGACAGGGGAGAGGTGGGGAGGGAAAGGAATGAAGGGGAGGAGAGGGGAGGGGAGGGAAGGGAAGGGGAGGGGAGAGGAGGGGAGGGGAAGGGGAAGGGAGGGGAGAGGAGGGGGGGGAGGGAAAGGAAGGAAGGGGAGGGGAGGGGAGAGGAGGGGGGGAAGGAAGGAAGGGGAGGGGAGGGGAACGAAGGGGAAGGGGGGAAGGGGAGGGGAGGGGAGAGGAGGGGAAGGGAGGGAAAGGAAGGAAGGGGAGGGGAGGGGGGAGTCAAGACTCTGTCTAAAAAGAAGGGAAGGGGAGGGGAGGGAAAGGAAGGAAGGGGAGGGGAGGGGAGGGGAGGGGAGTCAAGACTGTCTAAAAAGAAGGGAAGGGGGGGGGGAGGGGGAGGGGAGGGGAAGGGGAGGGGAGGGGAGGGAGGGGAGGGAGGAAGGGAGGGAATGAAGGGAAGGAGAGGGAGAAGAGTCAAGACTTTGTCTAAAAAGAAGGGAAGGGTAGGGGATGGGAGGGGAGGGGAGGAGAGGGGAAGGAAGGAAGGGAAGGGGAGGGGAGGGGAGTCAAGGCTGTCTAAAAAGAAGGGAGAGGAGGGGAGGGGAGGGGAGGGAAGGAAGGGGAGGGGAGTCAAGATTCTGTCTAAAAAGAAGGGGAGGGGAGGGGAGGGGAGGGGAGGGAGGAAGGGAAGTGTCCGTTCGACAGAAAGGACGCATCCTAGTGACAGAAGAAAACATTCTGGCCGAGCCTGGTGACAACAGTTAATAAACAACGTATAACTCCAGATTGAGAAAGGAACACATTTTCCATGTTTCCACTAAACAAAAAAAAAAGATGAAGCAGTTGAAGCGACAGATGCACGAATTAACCTGATGCAAAATCCTTCCACAACGATCCACGTCTCCACACGTCACGGGGGGCGCCTGAAAAACATGCAATTATTAGGTGCCAAAGTGTCTGCAAAGTAAAACGTTTTCCAAAACACACACGAAACATCTTCGTTCCTGAGCTGGACTTGTCTGAAACGGTGACTTTTTTTTCCGTTGGCACCGCACGGAGCCAACGACGGAACCGGTTCCCGGTTTAGAATTCAGTAGTGAAAGTACAAGGGAGAGAAGTTCAAAAAGGGGAGCTTTTTTTTTTTTTTTTTTTTTTTTTTTTTTTTTTTGAGATGGAGCCTCGCTCAGTCGCCCAGGCTGGGGTGCGGTGGCCGGATCTCTGCTCACTGCAAGCTCCGCCTCCCGGGTTCCCGCCATTCTCCTGCCTCAGCCTCCCGAGTAGCTGGGACTACAGGCACCTGCCACTTCACCCGGCTAATCTTTGTATTTTTAGTAGAGACGGAGTTTCACCGTGTTGGCCAGGCTGGTCTTGAACTCCTGACCTCAGGTGATCCGCCCGCCTCGGCCTCCCAAAGTGCTGGGATGACAGGCGTGAGCCACCGCGCCCGGCCAGGGGATGCATTTTTTTAAATTAAAAATTAAAAAAAATTAATTTTTATTATTTTTGGAGATGGAGTGTCACTCTTGTCGTCCTGGCCTCCCACGTTCAAGCAATTCTTCGGCAGGGACGTTTTATTAAAATGACTAAGAGCCTCACGGAGGCTCCCATGACTTTGAGATGCAGGTATCACTGAACGTCAGTCACAGGTAGGGCTGATCACCAGTGTGACTAACCTGTCTCCAGCCCAGCCAGAGGTCAAGCTGATAGAAGAGGGTGTGGGTCCCCCACCATCAATTACATTCTGTTTTTATTTTATTTTTGTTTGAGATGCAGTTTCACTCTTGTTGCGCAGGCTGGAGTGCGGTGGCATGATCTCGGCTCACCGCAACTTCCGCCTCCCAGGTTCATGCAATTCCTCTGCCTCAGCCTCCCGAGTAGCTGGGACTACAGGCGCCGCCACCTCGCCCGGCTAATTTTTGTATTTTTAGTAGAGACGGGGTTTCACCGTGTTAGCCAGGATGGTCTCGATCTCCTGACCTCGTGATCCGCCCGCCTCGGCCTCCCAAAGTGCTGGGATGACAGGCGTGAGCCACCGCGCCCGGCCAGAGGATGCATTTTTTAAATTTAAAAAAAATAATAATTTTTATTATTTTTGGAGACGGAGTGTCACTCTTGTCGCCCTGGCTGGAGTGTGCAATGGCACGATCTCAGCTCACTCCAGCCTCTGCCTCCTGGGTTCAAGCAATTCTCCTGCCTCAGCCTCCTGAGTAGCTGGGATTACAAGTCTGAGCCACCGTGTCCAGCCCTGGGAGATGCATTTTCTATACAGCTGCAGGAGAGCAAAGGTGACACAGAGAGAAGATCCTTTAGCAAATGTGTGGCAAGAAAAGAGAGGCATTCCGCCTAATTCAAAGAAATCAGCCAAGCCCGGCACACACAGCTCACAGTCTCCAGGACACACAGCCCAAACTTCCCAACCTTGGTTTTTTCTCCACACCCTTCAACTGCCATGCTTGCAAACTCTTAAACGTGATCGTGTTGTTGCATTCTGGCCTGGGTGACAGAGTGAGACTCTGTCTCAATGTAGAAAAGAAAGAAAGAAAGGAAGGAAGAAATAAAGAAAGAAAGAGAGAGAGAGAAAGAAAGAAGGAAAGAAGGAAAGAAGGAAGGGAGTGAAGGGAAGAAAAGAAAGAAAGAAAGAAAGAAAGAAAGAGAAAGAAAGAAAGAAAGAGACAGAAAGAAAGAAGGAAGGAAAGAAGGAAGGAAGGAAGGAAAGGAAGGAAAGGAAGGAAGGAGAGAGAAAGAAAGAAGGAAAGAAGGAAAGAAGGAGGAAGGAAGGAAGGAGAGAGAGAGAAAGAAAGAAAGAAAGAAGGAAACAAGGAAAGAAGGAAGGAAGGAAAGGAAGGAAGGAGAGAGAAAGAAAGAAGGAAACAAGGAAAGAAGGAAGGAAGGAAAGGAAGGAAGGAAAGAAGGAGGAAGGAAGGAAAGAGGGAGAGAGAGAAAGAAAGAAGGAAAGAAGGAAGAAAAGGAAGAAAAGGAAGGAAAGGAAGGAAGGAGAGAGAAAGAAAGAAAGAAGGAAAGAAGGAGGAAGGAAGGAAAGAGAGAGGAGAAAGAAAGAAAGGAAGGAAAGAAGGAAGGGAGGGAGGGAAGGAAAGGAAGGGAGAAAAGGAAGGAAGGAGAGAGAAAGAAAGAAAAAAGAAAGAAAGAAAGAGAAAGAAAGGAAAGAAGGAAGGAAAGAAAGAAGGAGGAAGGAAGGAAGGAGACAGAGAGAAAGAAAGAAAGAAGGAAAGAAGGAAGGAAGGAAAGAAGGAGGAAGGAGAGAGAGAAAGAAAGAAGGAAAGAAGGAGGAAGGAAGGAAGGAGAGAGAAAGAGAAAGAAAGAAAGAAAGAAAAAGAAAAAGAAAGAAAGAAAGTTCAGATGATTTTAAACGTGTAAGTTGCTTGTTTGGACAGAAAAGCGTCCTCTTTACCGGCCTTTTCCAAACAGCTCTGCTCATTTACTGGAAACGTCCCGTTTGTCACGGATACTCCGTGTATTTCGCTGAGGGCCGTCCTCCGCCCACCGCAGAACATGCTGCTTGTCTTTCTGAAATGGCCTTTCCTTGTGGAACCTGCCCCGGCCTTTAAAACATTCATTTCCAACGTTGGCCTTGGGAGAAGGATTTTTTTTTTTTTTTGGATCAGCACACACGGCAGATTTGTGTCTGGCTGAAATTATCACAGGTGTGGGCACATATTGACGTGGTTCTTAGGCTGCGTCGTAACTCTCTAGAAGACAACCTCAGAAAAGACACAGATCTCTGTGTTCGAACCCGGGGTGCAGTTTCTTTTCCTGCGTCCAAAAGCGGGAAGTTCTTTTGCCCGAGGATTAGGCGCCCGTTTCAGACTTGGGGGGTTGCCTCTCAGGGGAAAGCAGACCCCCAAACTCGTGCCTCACGTTGGATCAGGACAGCGCTGGCTGGATCCTCCCCCATCTGCAGACACAGGAATTGCTTGACATCAATAGAACAGGCCAGATCAAAGGTTTGCAAAAGGCCTTCCTCTAGAAGACATTACCCCAGGTCTGCAAGAACCCTGGAGGCGACCGAAGTAGAAAACAGCCGAGATGAACAACTTTTCTCTGCAGAGAGCTCACGAGCACAGCAACAGGCCGGACGGATTTGTTCTGAAAAATGAGGACGCGTGCTACTCGCACAGGTGGTTCTCATTGTCTCCCAGACACTTGTTCCAAACGTTTTAAAAAAAGACTCAGGATGATTTTTTTTTTTTTTTTTGGCCGGGCGCGGTGGCTCACGCCTGTCATCCCAGCGCTTCGGGAGGAGGCCGAAGCGGGTGGATCACAAGGTCAGGGGTTCGAGACCAGCCTGAGCAACGTAGTGAAACCCCGTCTCTACTAAAAACACAAAACATTAGCCGGGCGTGCTGGCGGGCACCTGTCATCCCAGCTACTCGGGAGGCTGAGGCAGGAGAATCGCTTGAACCCGGGAGGCGGAGGTTGTAGTGAGCCGAGATCGGGCCATTGCGCTCCAGCCTGGACGACAGAGCGAGACTCCGTCTCAATCTCTAAATAAATAAATACATAAATAAAAAATACATACATACATAAAGAGTTCAGGTGATTTTAAAGATATATTTTACAGGTGCCCAAAACACAGGGCCATGGTTTCTAAGAGACAGATATCCTTTCGACGAGAAAGAAATGAAAGGTTAGGCTTCAGATTCTGATAGAAGCGAAATTACATAATACGTTTTTTATTGACAATTGAATTCAGAGTCGGATACTGTGTGATTACAAAATAATTTCCCCTCCTACCCCCACGCCAACCCCTGATATTGTCCACGGCAGAAACATTAGCAACCCTGGAAACTTTTTCTTTTTCTTTTTTCTTTTTTTTTGAGACAGAGCCTCGCTCTGTCACCCAGGCTGGAGTGCAGTGGGGCAATCTCGGCTCACTGCAACCTCCACCCGCCGAGTTCAAGCGATTCTCCTGCCTCAGCCTCCCGAGTAGCTGGGATTATAGGCACCTGCCATTGCAGGGTAATTGTTGTGTCTTTAGTAGATGCGGGTTTTTTTCATGTTGGCCAGGCTGGTCTCGAACTCCTGACCCCAGGTGATCCACCTACCTCGGCCTCCCAAAGTGCTGGGATGACAGGCGTGGACCACCACACCCGGCCTTGAAAAGGTAAAGATGCAAATTATACCAGCCGTATTTCCACTTAGCTGTGACAATCACACATCACTTGTGTGTCTCTATTACTCTCTGTCTTATTCTCTAGTAAATGACTATGAAAATAATTATGCTTTGTTTTCTTTGTACTATGTCAACTTTTAAAAAAATGTTATTTTAAGCTCTGGGGTGCCGGGCGCGGTGGCTCAGGCCTGTAATCCCAGCACTTTGGGAGGCCGAGGCGGGCGGATCACGAGGTCAGGAGATCGAGACCATCCTGGCTAGCATGGTGAAACCCCGTCTCTACTAAAAATACAAAAAATTAGCCGGGCGTGGTTGCAGGTGCCTGTGGTCCCAGCTACTCGGGAGGCTGAGGCAGGAGAGTGGCATGAACCCGGGAGGCGGAGCTTGCAGTGAGCCGAGATAGCACCACTGCACTCCAGCCTGGGCGACACAGCGAGACTCCGTCTCAAAAAAAAAAAAAAAAAGTAAAGTAAAATAAAATAAAATAAAGTAAAGTAAAATAAAGCTCTGGGGCATGCGGGCAGGTTGGACAAGTTTGTTACATAAACGTGTGCCATGGTGGTTTGCTGCACCTGTCAACCCATCGCCTAGGTATTAAGCCCACCATGCATTAGTTTTTTTCCTGTTGCTCTCCCTCCCACCCCTCTACCCCGTGACAGGCCCTGGTGTGTGATGTTCCTCTCGTTGTGTCCATGTGTTCTCACTATTCAGCTCCCACTTATGTGTGAGAACCTGCAATGTTTGGTTTTCTGTTCCTGTGTTCGTTTGCTGAGGATAATGGCTTCCAGCTCCACTGACACCCCTGCAAAGGACACGGTCTCACGGGTGAACATATTTTGTTCCTCTCCAAATTTTCCTAGAAAAACAGAGCATTCTGCTATACCCAAGTTCGTAGCATCATCATTCACAACAGCTCAAAGGTGGAATAAATCCAGGTGTCCCTTGGTGGATGAATGGGTAAACAGAACTGGCTCTAGACACACAGTGGAATACTATACAGCCAGGAAAAGGAATGAGGGTCAGACGCAGGCTGCAGTGTGGATGAACCTTGAAGACATCAGGCCCACACAGTGGAATACTATACAGCCAGGAAAAGGAATGAGGGTCAGACGCAGGCTGCAGTGTGGATGAACCTTGAAGACATCAGGCCCAGTGAGAGGAGAGACACCCAATGGAATACTATACAGCCAGGAAAAGGAATGAGGGTCAGACACAGGCTACAGCATGAATGAACCTTGAACACATCAGGCCCAGTGAGAGGAGAGACACCCAATGGAATACTATACAGCCAGGAAAAGGAATGAGGGTCAGACGCAGGCTGCAGTGTGGATGAACCTTGAAGACATCAGGCCCAGTGAGAGGAGAGACACCCAATGGAATACTATACAGCCAGGAAAAGGAATGAGGGTCAGATGCAGGCTGCAGCATAAATGAACCCTGAAGACATCAGGCCCATATAATGGAAACTCTACAGCCAGGAAAAGGAATGAGGGTCAGACGCAGATTGCAGTGAGGATGAACATTGAACACATCAGGCCCACACAATGGAATACCATACGGCCAGGAAAAGGAATGAGGGTTAGCTGCAGGCTGCCACATGGATGAACCTTGAAGACATCAGGCCCAGTGAGAGAAGAGACACACAAAGGAATACTATACAGCCAGGAAAAGGAATGAGGGTCAGACACAGGCCGCAGCATGAATGAACCTTGAAGACATCAGGCCCACACAATGGAATACTATACGGCCGGGAAAAGGAATGAGGGTCAGATGCAGGCTGCAGCGTGAATGAATCTTGAAGACATCAGGCCCACACAATGGAATACTATACAGCCAGGAAAAGGAATGAGGGTCAGACACAGGCCGCAGCATGAATGAACCTTGAAGACATCAGGCCCACACAATGGAATACTATACAGCCGGGAAAAGGAATGAGGGTTAGCCACAGGCTGCCACATGGATGAACCTTGAAGACATCAGCCCAGTGAGAGAAGAGACACACAAAGGAATACCATACAGCCAGGAAAAGGAATGAGGGTCAGACGCAGGCTGCTGCATGGATGAGCCTTGAAGACATCAGGCCCACACAATGGAATACTATACAGCCAGGAAAAGGAATGAGGGTCAGACACAGGCTGCTGTGTGGGTAAACCTTGAACATCAGGCCCACACAATGGAATACTATACGGCCAGGAAAAGGAATGAGGGTCAGACGCAGGCTGCTGCATGGATGAGCCTTGAAGACATCAGGCCCACACAATGGAATACTATACAGCCAGGAAAAGGAATGAGGGTCAGACACAGGCTGCAGTGTGGGTAAACCTTGAAGACATCAGGCCCACACAATGGAATACTATACGGCCAGGAAAAGGAATGAGGGTCAGATGCAGGCTGCTGCATGGATGAGCCTTGAAGACATCAGGCCCACACAATGGAATACTATACAGCCAGGAAAAGGAATGAGGGTCAGACACAGGCTGCAGTGTGGGTAAACCTTGAAGACATCAGGCCCACACAATGGAATACTATACGGCCAGGAAAAGGAATGAGGGTCAGACGCAGGCTGCTGCATGGATGAGCCTTGAAGACATCAGGCCCACACAATGGAATACTATACAGCCAGGAAAAGGAATGAGGGTCAGACACAGGCTGCAGTGTGGGTAAACCTTGAAGACATCAGGCCCACACAATGGAATACTATACGGCCAGGAAAAGGAATGAGGGTCAGACGCAGGCTGCTGCATGGATGAGCCTTGAAGACATCAGGCCCACACAATGGAATACTATACAGCCAGGAAAAGGAATGAGGGTCAGACGCAGGCTGCAGCGTGCATGAACTTTGAAGACATCAGGCCCAGTGAGAGAAGCCAGACAGGAAAGAGCACATAGTGTATGACTCCACTTATGTAAAATGTCTAGAACAGTGCAAGATTTCTCAGGGACAGAAACTAGAACTATAAGTGGTAGGGGCTGGGGGTAAAATGCGGGATTGGTGTTTCATGGGGACAGAGTTTCTGTTTGGGAAGATGAAAACGTTCTGGAAGTGGTTAGTGACGATGGTTGCACAATTATTTCAATGTACTTAGCATCACTAAATTGTAATATGTTTTTGTTGAGGGGGATGGAGTTTTACTCTTGTTCCCACGGCTGGAGTGCAGTGGCGTGATCTTGGCTCACTGCAACCTCTGCCTTCGGGTTCAAGCGATTCTCCTGCCTCAGCCTCCTGAGTAGCTGGGATTACAGGCACCCACCACCACACCCGGCTAATTTTTGTGTTACTAGTAGAGACGGGCTTTCCCCATGTTGGTCAGGCTGGTCTCGAACTCCTGACCTCATGAGATCCACCTGCCTCAGCCTCCCAAAGTGCTGGGATTACTGAGGCGTGCACCAACACACCCAGCTAATGTTTGTATTATTAGTAGAGACGGAGTTTCACCATGTTGACCAGCTGGTCTTGAACTCCTGACCTCATGTGATCCACCCACCTCAGCCTCTCAAACTGCTGGGATGACAGGCGTGAACCACCGTGCCTGGCCGAATTGTACTGTTTAAAACGGCTAAAATGGCAGAGATTCCACTATGTGTGCTGTGCCACAATTTAAAAAAATTATATTGCTATAGACAGGAAAAGAAGCTTTCTTTTGAGGAAAAAGGTACATTCAGATGGCAGCAATGAACATTGCACGATATTTAATTTTTTTTTCTTTTTTCCTTTTTTTGAGACGGAGTCTCGCTCTTGTCACCCAGGCTGGAGTGCAGTGGCGCGATCTCAGCTCACTGCAGCCTCCACCTCCTGAGTTCACGCCATTCTCCTGCCTCAGCCTCCCAAGTAGCTGAGACTACAGGCGTGCACCACCGTGCCTGGCTAATTTTTTGTATTTTAGTAAAGACAGGGTTTCACGATGTTGGCCAGGATGGTCTCAGTCTTCTGATCTCCTGATCAGCCCACCTCAGCCTCCCAAAGTACTGGGGTTACAGGTGTGAGCCACCGTGCCCGGCCGAATTGTACTCCTATTTAAAATGGCTAAAATGGCAGAGATTATATTATGTGTGCTCTACCACAATTAAAAAATATATATATTGCTATAGACAGGAAAAAAAAAAAGCTGTCTTTTGTGGGAAAGGGTACATTTGGTTGGCAACAGTGAACACTGCATAATATTAAGTTTTAAAAATGCAGGTCGGGCGCGGTGGCTCACGCCTGTCATCCCAGCACTTTGGGAGGCCGAGGCGGGCGGATCACCTGAGGTCAGGAGTTCGAGACCAGCCTGACCAACATGGGGAAACCCCGTCGCTACTAAAAATACAAAAATTAGCCGGGTGTGGTGGTGGGTGCCTGTCATCCCAGCTACTTGCGAAGCTGAGGCAGGAGAATCGCTTGAATCCGGGAGGCGGAGGTTGCAGTGAGCTGAGATTGTGCCACTGCACTCCAGCCTGGGGGACGGAGTGAGACCCTGTCTCAAAAAAAAAGAATATATTCAGAATATATCTGACCACCTTGGATACTGAGGATAGATGTCATTTCGTCGGTGACCTTCTCTGCAACAAGGAAAGCAATATTGCTCACCTGCATTATCAAACTGGACTCATCCAGCGAATTCAAGCTGTCAGCAAGATATGCAAACTGGAGGCCGGGCACGGTGGCTCACACCTGTAATCCCAGCCCTTTGGGAGGCCGAGGCGGGCGGATTCCTTGAGGTCAGGAGTTGGAGATCAATGTGGCCAACATGGTAAAACCTGGTCTCTACTGAGAAAAAAAAAGAAAAAAAATACAAAAATTAGCCGGGTGTGGTGGCAGGTGCCTGTACTGCCAGCTACTCAGGAGGCTGAGGCAGGAGAATCGTATTTATGAGGCGGAGGTTACAGCAAGCCGAAATCAAGCCACGGCACTCCAGCCTGGGTGACAGAGTGACACACTGTCTCAAAAACAAACAAAAAACAAACAAACAAAAGATATGCAAACTGGAATAACCTGGTTATAGTATTCAAGGGATACTTTGCTATTCGAATTTCTGAGTCGGCAGGAAAAATCGTAATTTCTTGCCTTCTCTGAGGTATGAGAAGTGGCATGTTGTGTTTATGTGACTTAAGAATCTGGAGCAGTGACTCACACCAGCACTTTGGGAAGCCGAGACAATCCCAGCACTTTGGGAAGCCGAGACAGGTGGATCACCTGAGGTCGGGAGTTCGAGACCAGCTTAGCCAACATGGCTAAACCTGGTCTCGACAAAAAATATAAAAATTAGCCGGGCGTGGTGGCGGGCACCTGTAATCCCATGTACTCGGGAGGCTGAGGCAGGAGAATCGCTTGAACCCAGGAGGCAGAGGTTGCTGTGAGCCGAGATCACGCCACTGCACTCCAGCCTGGGCAACAGAGCGAGGCTCTGTCTCAAAAAAAAAAAAAAAAAAAAAAAGTAGTGCACGGTGGCTCACGCCTGTCATCCCAGCACTTTGGGAGGCCGAGGCAGGTGGATCACGAGGTCAGGAGATGGAGACCATCCTGGCCAACATAGTGAAACCCCGTCTCTACTAAAAATACAAAAAGTTAGCCGGGCGTGGTGGCGGGCACCTGTCGTCCCAGCTGCTCTGAAGGCTGAGGCAGGAGAATGGCGTGAACCCGGGAGGCGGAGGTTGCAGTGAGCTGAGATCCGGCCACTGCACTCCAGCCTGGGCGACAGAGCGAGACTCCGTCTCAGGAAAAAAAAAAAAAAAAAAAAAAAAAAATAAAAAAAAAAAAAAAAAAAAATTGGAGCAGTTTGAAAGCTTTCTTTCTTCTTTTTTGAGACAGGGTCTCCCTCTGTCGCCCAGGCTGGAGTGCAGTGGTGCAATCTCGGCTCACTGCAGCCTCGACCTCCTGGGCTCAAGAGATTCTCCTGCCTCAGCCTCCTGAGTAGCTGGGATGATAGACGTGCACCAAAACGTATTTCCATCTTCTCAGCATTTAGGAAGTTTCACATCACATACCCTGACCTTGAGAATGAATTCAAGAAACTCTTTTTTTTTTTTTTTTTGAGATGAAATCTTGCTCTGTCGCCCAGGCTGGAGTGCAGTGGTGCAATCTCGGCTCAGTGCAACCTCCGCCTCACAGGTTCAAGCTATCCTCATGCCTCAGTCTCCCGAGTAGCTGGGATCACAGGCACCTGCCAACACGCCTGGCTAATTTTTGTATTTTTAGTAGAGACGAGGTTTCACCACGTTGGCCGGGCTGGTCTCGAACTCCTGACCTCAGGTGATCCTCCCGCCTCGGCCTCCCAAAGTGCTGGGATAACAGGTGTGAGCCACCCTGGCCCAGCCCAACCACCTGATTGAGATAAAGGTCCCCCCAGGCTCTCATTCCTTCTGACCCCGTTTTCTTTCTTTCTTTTCTTCCTGCCCTCCTAGAGTGGGAGACGCTGACTCCAGCAGTCATCTTTGACACTGTTACAGAAATGTCAGGTACTTAACGAAACAATGATCATCCCGTATGTGCCAACGAGAACATATTGTACAAATATAGACAAAGTGGCATCGTTTGCATCCGTCGTTCCGGGTAGACACGCGATGAATTTTTCATATCCTCCCTGCTTTGAACTCCGTTATTACGGCTGGATACGGTGATTTGTATGTTTCTCTGAAGTCTTGTTTTCTGACAGCAGCACTCACGTATTTAGAAGGCTTGCTTGTTTTTACAGCTTCATGGGGATCCTCCTGAAACTGGTTTTTTTTTTTTTGTTTGTTTGTTTAATTTTCTCTCCCACTATGGGTGAGGTCCCGACGGACGCTGTGTGACGATCAATTGTCTAATTTACATCGTGCGAATCATAGATTTCAGAGACGGAGTTTTGCTCTCGTCGCCCATCCTGGAGGGCAGTGGCACGAGATCGGCTCACTGCAACCTCCACCTCCCGGGTTCGAGCGATTCTCTTGCCTCAGCCTCCCGAGTAGCTGGGATGACAGGTGCCCACCACCACGCCCGGCTAATTTTTGTATTTTTAGCAGAGACGGGATTTCATCATGTTGGTCAGGCTGGTCTCGAACTCCTGACCTCAGGTGATCCACCTGCCTCGGCCTCCCAGAGTGCTGGGATGACAGGTGTGAGCCTCCATGCCCAGCTGGCTAATTTTTGTATTTTTAGTAGAGATGGGGTTTTACCATGTTGGCCAGGCTGGTCTCGAACTCCTGACCTCAGGCGATTCTCCTGCCTCAGCCTCCCAAGTAGCTGGGATTACAGGCGCCTGCCACCACGCCCGGCTAATTTTTGTATATTTAGTAGAGACGGGGTTTCACCATGTTGACCAGGCTGGTCTCAAACTCCTGAACTCAGGTGATCCACCTGCCTCGGCCTCACAAAGTGCTGGGATTACAGGAGCCCACCACCACGCCTGGCTAATTTTTGTATTTTTAATAGAGATGGGGTTTCACCATGTTGACCAGGCTGGTCTCGATCTCCTGACCTCAGGTGAAGCACCTGCCACGGCCTCCCAAAGTGCTGGGATTACAGACGCGAGCCGCTGAGCCCGGACCCCACTCAGATTTTCTAACAGTCAGTAGATGGAGGCTGGGGGAGACCGTGAGCGAAGGGGCCTGGGTGACTGGGGGTCTTCAGCTGAGGGGCTGAGGAGGTTTGCTCTTTTTATTTCTCCTGTGCTCATATGCTGTGTTACAGGAGACCTCGTTGGCTCCTGGCTGTCCCACCCTCCACACGCACTTCCCGATGACCACCTGAGCGTGACCCCCCTCACCGGCGAATGCTCCAGACCCCGTCGCAATCCAGGCCTGTGAAAGTGGGGGTCCCCCTGGTGTGGGCACTTAGCAACGAAAGAGAAGGATATTAGGGGTGTCCCCTGATATCACAACATACGGCTGGATCGGCTGTGAAAGTTGTGAGGATGTGGAAAATGTTGAACAACATTTATTATATAGGTATATGTTTATATTTCAATTAAATATTTAATTAATATCTAATAATAAATATTAATATCTATTTAATATTAATCATTTAATTAATATCCAAAAATAAATATGAATAATTATTAGATATTAATTAAATATTTAATGATATTTAAATGTTTAATAATTAAATGCTTAATATTTAGTAATCAATATTAATAAATAAATATTTAATGACTAATATTTAATAATTATTTACACATTTGATTAAAATATAAACCTGCATACAGCTATATAGCCATATATTTACATATATCCATATTTATCTATGCAATAGATATGCATCTATATGCATATTGCAGTATATGCAATATAAAATAGAAACATAAATTGAAATACTAATTAAATATTTATTTAATATTACTTAATATTTCTATATTATATAATACAATATATTATATACAATATATTGTATACAATATATAATAAATATTTATATTTATGTATTTATATTATATACAATATATAATAAATATCAATGTATTTATATTATATACAATATATAATATCAATGTATTTATAATATATAATATATAATAATATGAATGTATTTATAATATATAATATATAATAATATGAATATAATATATAATATATAATAATATGAATATAATATATTTACATAATATAAATATATGTAATATATAATAATATAAAATAATATGTATATAATATATAATAAATATAATATTGTATTTATATATTATATAATATATAATAAACATATTTATACAATATAATAATGTAATATATTTAATATTATTAAATATAAATTATTTAATTAGTATTTAACAATAATTATTTAATATTTAATAATAACAATAATAATGTTTGATAATGTTGAATAACATCGACGAGGGTTGGTGGACACGGTTGCAGGTAAAAAGACACACAATTTGGCCGTGCGGCGGTGACTCACACCTCTGATCCCAGCGCTTTGTGAGGCTGTCGGGGGAGGATGGCTTGAGGCCAGAAGTTGGAGACCAGCCTGGGCAACATGGTGAGATTCTCCCCCGCTCCTTCATCTCTACAAAAAATAAAAAAACAGAAAGAGGCAAGATTCATGAATCATGGAGGGAGGGCTCTGTGATGTCCCGAC
Organism: Macaca thibetana thibetana; assembly: GCF_024542745.1. NCBI lineage: Eukaryota > Metazoa > Chordata > Mammalia > Primates > Cercopithecidae > Macaca > Macaca thibetana. The sequence goes on from NC_065598.1 coordinate 1,545,792, forward strand.
AACCTCAGCAATGCTGCGTTGGGCCTTTGCAAGGAAAAGAGATTGTCAGCAAGTAACTGCAACTGTAGGGCAGAGGAGATGGATGTTTCCCTGAGGACATCTTTCTGTTCTTTTCTATTTTTTATTTTAATATTATTATTATTATTATTTTTATTATGATCATTTTTGAGATGGAGTCTTGCTTTGTTGCCCAGGCTAGAGTGCAGTGGCACCGTCTCGGCTCACTGCAAGCTCCACCTCCTGGGTTCAGGAGATTCTCCTGCCTCAGCCTCCGGAGTAGCTGGGATTACAGGTGTCCGCCACCACGCCCGGCTAATTTTTGTATTTATAGTAGAGACAGGGTTTCACCATGTTAGTCAGGATGGTATCGATCTCCTGACCTCGTGATCCGCCCGCCTTGGCCTCCCAAAGTGCTGGGATGACAGGCGTGAGCCGCCGTGCCCGGCCATGTGAAATGTTTTTACAGCACTTAGACTGTTTTCGTGATCGATTGCATTGAAAGATTAGGTTTTGAATGTTCCCACTGATACAAAACACACAGTGATATAAGGAGGTGAGGCAGTGGATGCCTTAACGTGAATTAATCATTCGACATTGCGCCCATGGATGAAAACGTAACATTGCACCCTGGACGCATGCATAATTATTGGCCGATTAAAAATAAAGTAGTGGCCGGGTGTGGTGGTTCATGCCTATAATCCCAGCACTTTGGGAGGTCGAGACAGGTGGATCACAAAATCAGGAGTTCGAGCCCAGCCTGGCCAACATGGTGAAACCCTATCTCTACTAAAAATACAAAAATTAGCCGGGCGTGGTGGCAGGTGCCTGTCATCCCAGCTACTCGGGAGGCTGAGGTTGGAGAATCGCTTGAACCCGGGAGGCGGAGGTTGCAGTGAGCCGAGGTCGCGCCCCTGCACTCCAGCCTGGGCGACAGAGCGAGACTCCGTCTCAAAACAACAACAACAACAAAAAAGGCTCCAGCCCTAAAATAGAAGAAACCCGTACCACAGAAACTCCTGCTCCAAAGATATTGGGCAAGAAAGCGTAAGAGGCAATTATAAAAAGTAATAAAGGTTCTTTGGACATGCTGGCAAATCTAAACAATAATAACAATAAAAAAATGAAACTAATAAAACATTAGGAAAACATATGAGAGTTTTATGACCTGCTTTTTCTTCTTTTGGAACTATATTAAAAATATGTTTGTGTGTTGAAAAAGAAAACCAGAGGATGTGCTTCGAATATAAGCAACATAAGGATATGACCCTAACAGGTGTGAGTGAAGCTACTGGCAGTCAGCCACGACCCAACGGCTGAATTGTGAGGTGGGAAAGACACCCGTTTTGTCTTTATAAAAAGCAGGATTGACCGGGTGCGGCAGCTCATGTCTGTCATACCAGCACTTTGGGAGGCCGAGGCGGATGGATCACCTGAGGTCAGGAGTTCGAGACCAACCTGGCCAACATGGTGAAACCCCGTCTCTACTAAAAATACAAAAATTAGCCGGGTGCGGTGGCGGGCGCCTGTAATCCCAGCTACTCAGGAGGCTGAGGCAGGAGAATGGCGTGAACCCGGGAGGCAGAGGTTGTAGTGAGCCGAGATCGCACCACTGCACTCCAGCCTGGGCAACAGAGCGAGACTCCATCTCAGGAAACAAACAAACAAAAAGGATAAGGGCATTTTCCCCTCCTTAAGCTCAGGTAAGGCTCAGTAAGTTACCCTATCTGTATGTACACGCATCCGTCTACTTATAAAATGTTGCCATTGCGTTCATCAAACCGTTATTGGATTTCTCTTGATTTTTATTTTTAGACAACAGGGTGTTTCTCTGTCCCCCAAGCCTGGAGTGAAGAGATTCAATCACAGTTTACTGCAGCCTTGGCCTCCTGGGCTCCAGCCCTCCTCCCACCTCAACCTCCCAAGTAGCTCAGATTACAAGCTCATGCCGTCATGCCCACTTCATGTTTCAAAGTTTTTGTAGAGATGGGGTCTTGCTATGTTGGCCAGGCTGGTCTCAAGGTCCTGGGGTCAAGCGAAAGTGCTGGGATTACAAGCATGAACCACCGCGACCTGCCATTTCTACCTGTCTTTACCTGCACCTGTTTCTTGAGATATTGTATTCATTGCAGACTTGTGACAATCTTCTTGATTTTTCAAACTCATTGCAATAAATTCTTACTTGTCTCGCTGACTCAGCTTTTGGTATCCTTTTGAATCTGGTGCCCCGGCCAGGCACAGGGGCCGTAATCTGTAATCTCAGCACTTTGGGAGGTCAAGAAGGGGGGGTTAGATCACCTGAAGTCAGGAGTTTGGGATCATCCTGGCCAACAAGGTGAAACCCCGACTCTACTAAAAATACAAAAATTAGCTGGGAGTGGTGGCAGGTGCCTGTGATCCCAGCTACTCAGGAGGCTGAGGCAGGAGAATGGCTTGAACCCGGGAGGCGGAGGCTGCAGTGAGCCGAGATCGCGCCACTGCACTCCAGCCTGGGAGACAGAGCGAGACCCCATCTCAGATAATAATAATATTATTATTATAATTAATTATAATTATATAATTATATAATAATTATATATAATTAATTATAATTATATAATAATATATATTATTATATTAATAATTAATAATAATTATAATTAATTATAATTATTAATAATATTATTATAATAAATAATAATATTTATTTTATAATTATTATAATAAAATAATAATAAAATCAGTCTGGTGCCCACCCTAGATAAATGCCTTACTCTAGTCCCAGCCCTGAAGGTGACTAAGAACCTTGGAAGTTTGGTATCTCCCCCAAATACTACTCAGCCATAAAGAGGGAGAAAATAATAGCATTCCCAGCCATCTGGATGGAGCTGGAGGCCGTGATTGTAAGTGAAGTAACTCAGGAACGGACAATCAAACATCATTATGTTCTCACTTATAAGTAGGAGCCAAGCTTCGAGGACGCAAAGGCATGAGAATGATAGAATGGACTTTGAGGGCTCGGGGAAGGGTTGGAGGGTTAAGCAATGAAAGGAATGAAATAATGGGATTTGCTGCACCTGTAAGTCCACTAGCCAGAAGGGTTAACCCAGACAGTGCACCTGTATTTAAGAGTGGACGTCCGGCCGGGCGCGATGGCTCACGCCTGTCATCCCACCACTTTTTGGGAGGCCGAGGCGGGCGGATCACCTGAGGTCAGGAGTTCGAGACCAGCCTGACCAACATGGTGAAACCCCGTCTCTACTAAAAATACAAAAAATAGCCGGGCGTGGTGGCGGGTGCCTGTCATCCCGGCTACTCGGGAGGCTGAGACAGGAGAACTGCTTGATCCCAGGAGGCGGAGTTGCAGTGAGCTGAAAATGTGCCTTTGCACTCCAGCCTGGGCAACAAGAGTGAAACTCCATCTCAAAAAAAAAACAACACACACACACACACAAAAACCAAAAAAAACAGTGAACATCCACATAGGATGGGGTGGCTGGCGTAACTGGGGGGTCCTTGTCCAGTGACCCGCTGTTGAGAGTGCATTGGAATTCATTTGACATTGAATGGTTGATCCTAACCACATACGATGACGGTTAAAGTTGTAGACAGGGCCTAGTCACTCCCCCGCTCCAACCACACACACACACACACACACACACACACACACACACACACACCCACACACAGAACGCGTGCATCAAATAACTGATGAATCTATTAATTGCTTGTTAGGCAAAATCTATCATGTGGTCCCACGGAGGCCGAGCGACGTAGCCCCCGATTCGCTAACGAACCAACCGGGACTCTGAAGATTTCAATTTGTACCGGGTAAGTGAGTGAGTGACAAGCCGTTCCTTCTCCAGGACTGAGCTGGCCGGATCATCACGGCTGAGGGATTTGAGAAGCTACCTCCAGTCTCGTAGGTGATGGCTGAGAAAACAGAGGTAGCTGAAATAATGTCTCTGCATTGAGAAACTAGACGGTGTCCGTCAGCCAGCTGGGAAGCTGTCGCAGTCGGGAGTTTCTCCTGGCATTAGCCGGGAATACCAGATTTAAGGGGCTGGGTTTTTTTTTTTTTTTTAAGTTTTTATTTATTTATTTATTTGACTTATTTATTTTTTGAGACAGAGTTTCACGCTGTCACCCAGGCTGGAGTGCAGTGGTGCGATCTCGGCTCACTGCAACCTCCGCCTCCCGGGTTCAAGCGATTCTCCTGCCTCAGCCTCCTGAGTAGCTGGGATGACAGGAGTCCAGCACTACGCCCGACTAATTGATGTATTTTTAGTAGAGACGGGGTTTCTCCATGTTGGTCAGGCTGGTCTCGAACTCCTGACCTCGTGATCTGCCCTCCTCAGCCTTCCAAAGTGCTGGGATTGCAGGCGTGAGCCACCGCGCCCGGCCCCGTTTGTAAAGTTGATGCATAAAAGCAAAAGAGCATAATTTAGGTACTTGTGGTCATGTAATGCATTCGTGTAATTTGTAAAAATCAACTCGGTTCACTTGGGATATCTGTCACCTTAAATATTCGTCTTCTCTTAATGCTAGAACTGGTGGAATTCTTCTTATAATTTAAGAGAATATAAGATTTAATATGAGACTATAATTATATAGTTATATATAATGTAATTGGTTCTAGCATAAAGAAAATACAAGTATTTAAATTTTATTACACATATATTTTACATAATTTAAAACATATATTTTATTTTATATGTATTATATATACATATAATTTAAAAGAGCACCAAAAACTCAGTCGTTAAGCAAACTGGCCGGGCGCGGTGGCTCACGCCTGTCATCCCAGCACTTTGGGAGGTCGAGGTGGGCAGATCACCTGAGGTCAGGAGTTTGAAACCAGCCTGGCCAACAGGGCAAAACCTGTCTCTACTAAAAATACAAAAATTAGCCGGGCGTGGTGGTGGGTGCTTGCAATCCCAGCTACTTAGGAGGCCGAGGCAGGAGAATCGCTTGAACCCGGGAGGCAGAGGTTGCAGTGAGCCGAGATCGCGCCACTGCACTCCAGCCTGGGTGACAGAGCGAGACTGTGTCTGAAAAAGAAAAAGAAAGAAAGGAAAGAAGGGAAAGAAGGAAGGAAGGAGAAAGAAAGAAGAAAGGAAAGAAAGAAAAGAAAGAAAAAGAAAGAAGAAACAAAGAAAGAGAAAGAAAGAAAGAAAGGAAAAGTAATAATTGCAAATGATTTTGAAAAATCACGAGTCTGTGATGAACGTATTGTATCTTTATACATATACATGGAAAGAGAAGGAGAAAGACACGTGTAGAAACTGAGCAAGGAGATTTTTTTTCCTGGTCAACATGCTTCTGAGCCGGGCACAGTGGCTCACGCGTGCAATCCCAGCACGTTGGGAGGCCGAGGCAGGTGGATCAGTTGAGGTCAGGAGTTGGAGACCAGCCTGGCCAACATGGCGAAACCCTGTCTCTACTACAAATACAAATATTAGCCGGGCGTGCTGGTGGGCGGCTTTAATCCCAGCTACTCCGGAGGCTGAGGCAGGAGAATGGCTTGAACCCGGGAGACGGAGGTTGCAGTGAGCCGAGATCGTGCCACTGCCCTCCAGCCTGGGCGACAGCGTGAAACACCGTCTCAAAAAAGGAAAAAGGATTTTTCTGAAATGATCTGAGGTTCATTTGAACTGAGCAGAATCTTGGAAAAGATGTTAGCCTTTGTTCTTTGGTTAGGCATCCTTTTTATTATTATTATTATTGTTATTATTAATTGAGACAGGGTCTTGCTCTGTTGCCCAGGCTGGAGTGCAGGGGTTCGATCATAGCTCACTGCAGCCTTAACCTCATGAGCTCAGGCAGGCCTCCTGCCTCAGCCTCCTGAGTACCTGGAACTGCAGGTGCACGCAACTACACCTGGCTAAATTTATTTATTTTTATTATTTGTAGAGATGGGGCCTTGCTATGTCGCCCAGGCTGTTCTCAAACACCTGGGCTTAACCGATCCTCCTGCCTCAGCCTCCCAAAGTTCTGACATTATAGGCCTGAGCCACTGTGCCCGGTCCAGACATCCTTTTGGAAACTTTCTGGCTTCATAATTAGGATTTTTCGGAGCATCTCCGGGAGGCACCCACAGGACCCAGGTCCACACCTCAGTCTTTCCCCAGCCACTGCTATGCCTCCGTCTGGCTCTGAGACAAGCTCAGGGCTCACACGGCCATCCTCACATCCCACAAGGGCTCTGGTACCGCTGGCCGCACCTCTTAGCCCCTACAGCTTCGCAGCTTTCTCCAAGGAGCTCCTTCAAATCGAGATCACATGTGACCGCACAGTCTTTACCTTCATAAGCGCAGGCTCCGATTAGCCCGGATTTCCTACTTCTCTAGAATTAGTTTGATTTCGTTTCGTGTCAACCACGGAGCCAAAGTGGGCAGGAAGAAAAAAAAAAAGTTTAAAAATGACACGCAGAGGGAAAAAAAAAGACAGAAAAATCGGGAACACCTGTCACAGCTTTATTTGTCCAGCAGAGAGAAACATTCATGTCGGTGATATGCGTTTGCCAGACCACGGGTGATCCTTGGAAGAACGACAGCTTGTGTGACGTCTACCACGCTGCCTTGGCTGTGGGAATTCCAGGACTCTGCCTGCTGGGACACTGCGTTTCCATCAGAGTCAGCCCAGTCCTGCCCATCACACCCTGGCCAAAGACTTGTTTGTTTTTGAGCTACGGTGTCGGTGTTTCACCCAGACTACAGTGCCACGGTTCAATCAAACCTCACCGCAGCCTCCTACCTCCCGGGCTCAAGCGATCCTCCCGCCTCGGCCTCCCGAGTAGCCGGGACCACAGACACGTGCCACGATGCTTAGCTCATTTATCTTTATTTTTAATAATTCCTTTGCAGACAGACGGTCTCACTATGTTGCCCAGCCTGGTCTTGAACCCCTGGGCCCAAGTGGTCCTCCTGCCTCAGTCTGCCAACTTGTTAGGATCATAGACGGGGTACCACCACGCTTGGCTAGTTTCGTTTTCAGTTGAGTTTTGAGATGGAGTTTCACTCTTGTTGACCAGGCTAGAGTGCAATGGTGTAATCTCAGCTCACTGCAACCTCTGCCTCTTTGGTTCAAGCGATTCTCCTGCCTCAGCCTCCCGAGTAGCTGGGATTACAGGCCTGTGCAACCACGCCCGGCTAATTTTTGTATTTTTACTAGAGATGGAGTTTCACCATGTTGGCCAGGCTGGTCTCGAACTCCTGACCTCAGGTGATCCACCCACCTCGGCCTCCCAAAGTGCTGGGATTACACGCATGAGCCACCACTCGCAGTCATGGATAATTTATTTTATAATTTTTTTTTTTAAGAGATGGGGCTCTCACTCTGTTGCCCAGGCTGGTCTGGAACTCCCAGGCTCAAGAAATCCTTCTGACTGGGCTAGAGAAACATGTGACAGCAATGAGCCCTCAAATGGTGATTTCCTCACCAAGAGAAAACCATAGAAGGTAGAAATAATATACCCTTTCCCCGTGACTAGAACAGAATCAGACATTCCTGGGACGGACCCAGAGTGAACAAAAGGTTTCCTGGAAGAATTTATGACAGGAGAAGACGAAATCAAGGAAAGCCTCTAAAAAAGCAATAAATAAGGGCCGGGCGCGATACTCACGCCTGTCATCCCAGCACTTTGGGAGGCCGAAGCAGGTGGATCACTTGAGGTCAGGAGTTCGAGACCAGCCTGGCCAACACGGTGAAACCCCGTCTCTGTTAAAAATACAAAAATTAGCCGGGCGTGGTGGTGGGCACCTGTCATCCCAGCTACTCGGGAGGCTGAGGTAGGAGAGTCGCTTGAACCTGGGAGCTGGAGTTTGCAGTGAGCTGAGATTACACCGCTGAACTCCAGCCTGGGCGACAGAGCGAGACTCTGTCTGAAAAATAAATAAATAAATAAATAAAAGTAAAGAGAATTTTTCCTTCTGAGGTATGAAGGCCTGAATGACCACAACGTACAAAGAATCACCAGTAATACCTGGTTCTGTTGCACTGCAAACGTCACACCCGATGTCTTGAACCACAAAAGGAAGGGACAGGGGATTTATTTTATTTTATTTTATTTTATTTATTTTATTTTTTATTTTATTTTATTTTATTTTTTATTTTATTTTATTTTTTATTTTATTTTATTTTTTATTTTATTTTATTTTTTGAGACAAAGTCTCGCTCTGTCGCCCAGGGCAGTGGCGCGATCTCGGCTCACTGCAACCTCCACCTCCCGGGTTCAAGCGATTCTCCTGCCTCAGCCTCCCGAGTAGCTGGGATGACAGGCGCCCGCCACCACACACAGCTAATTTTTGTATTTTTAGTAGAGACGGGGTTTCACCATGTTGGCCAGGCTGGTCTCGAAACTCCTGACCTCAGATGATCCACCTGCCTCGAACTCCCAAAGTGCTGGGATGACAGGCGTGAGCCACCGCGCCCGGCTCCTGCCACACTGCCTGCAGAGTCGTGGTTTGCTCTTCTCCTGTAGCACATGCGGAGAAAGGAAATATCCCATGAGGAAAATTAATTCCACACACACATCTTGGGAGGGGATTAAAATACTCAGATAGGCTTGGACGTGCCGCTGTGTGTCCTGTGTCTGAAACGTGAGAATCATTTCTCTGTCCCAGGCCTGTGGAGAGGGAGACGAGGGGCTGGGATTCCGCCACCAGACCATTTACTGCTTCATAAAGAATTTCCCTGAAACCCTGAACCTTTTGATAGGTAATTACAGTCAGGAAACCCAGCACATATGAATTTTATATTTACAATCCACACTGAGGTCACCCTTGAAACCCCCCACCATCCCTGCCTTCAGAAATAGGTTCCTGGGACCGTTTTATTAAAACTGCATTTCCTCCGTCGCTGGTATGGTCCGGCCGAGGAGAAAATGGGAACAGATGTGGCCGGGGACGCCTTGAGAATCTGGCTGTTCCCCGTCTGCCATCCCCACAGACGCAAAACGGGATTTCAGCATTGTCTTCCGAGGGACGCTGGGAAGTCGTGGTTGAAGTAATCCACCGCTGCATGAAATATTATTTTAAAATGTTTTTAATTATTAAATATGATTAAACACAATACTATTTATATAAATGTTATTTATTTAAATACACGTAATTGTTGATTTAAATAGGATTACTGGCCGGGCGCGGTGGCTCGTGCCCGTCATCCCAGCACTTTGGGAGGCCGAGGCGGACGGATCCCCTGAGGTCAGGAGTTCGAGACCAGCCTGGCCAACATGGTGAAACCCCGTCTCTACTAAAAATACAAAAATTAAGACGGGCGGATCACGAGGTCAGGAGATCGAGACTATCCTGGCTAATACGGTGAAACCCTGTCTCTACTAAAAAATACAAAAAAAAAAAAAAATTAGCTGGGCGTGGTGGCGGGCACCTGTCATCCCAGCTACTCGGGAGGCTGAGGCAGGGGAATTGCTTGAACCGGGGAGGCGGAGGTTGCAGTGAGCCGAGATCGCACCATTGCACTCCAGCCTGGGCGACAGAGTGAGACCCCGTCTCAAAATGATACTAATAAATAAATAAATAGGATAACTATGCATACCGTGTTCACCGAGGTAAGGACATCAACACATTGCTATTCGTATCTTGTAACTACGATCTCGGCTCACTGCAACCTCCATCTCCCGGGTTCAAGCCATTCTCCTGCCTCAGCCTCCTGAGTAGCTGGGATGACAGGCACCTGCCACCACGCCCGGCTAATTTTTATATTTTTAGTAGAGACAGGGTTTCACCGTGTTGGCCAGGATGGCCTCGATCTCCTGGCCTCAAATGATCCACCTGCCTCGGCCTCCCAAAGTGCTGGGATCACAGGCGTGAGCCACCACCCCTGGCCTGCTGTTCTGTTTTAAAGATAGGGTCTTGCTCTGTCACCCAGGCTACGGTACAAAGCCGTGACCACAGCTCACTGCAGCCTCCACCTCCTGGGCTCACACAATCCTCCTGCCTCAGCCTCCCGACTAGCTGGGACCTTTGGTGTGGGCGGCCACATTCAGGTAGCTGGGACTCCACACTCCTGTAATCCCAGCTACTTGGGAGACTGAGGCAGGAGAATGGGATTTTCATACCATGTTGCCCAGACTGGTCTCAGACTCCTGGGCTCAAGCAATGCTCCTGCCTCGGTCTCCCAAAGTGCTGGCATTACGAGCACGAACCACCACACGCAGCCCGTCATTTTAAATTCTATTTTTCATATGTGTGATTTTATTCTATTTTTCACATAGTCTATTTTGACATGCATCTCTTTCTCATCCGTATTTGTAGAAAATCTCTAAAGTACACACTCAAAAAGACAAAATTCCTCCCCCCAAATCATGTCTTCTTCTCCCCTTCCACACAGACACGCTTCTCTCATTTTGGGGGGTGTTCGCACTGTGTAATTTTCCTTTTGCTGTGGTCTCTCGTTGCTTGTTTTGACCACGTACCACTTAGTAAAAATGCAATACCTGGATACAACGAGATGGGCATTTTCTTTTATTTTTTCTTTTTTTTTTTTTTGAGACGGAGTCTCGCTCTGTCGCCCAGGCTGGAGCGCAGCGGTGCGATCTCAGCTCACCACAATCTCCGCCTCCCGGGTTCAAGCGATTCTCCTGCCTCAGCCTCCCCAGTCGTTGAGATGACAGACATGCACCACCAAACACAGCTAAGTTTTGTATTTTTACTAGAGACAGGGTTTCACCATGTTGGCCAGGCTGGTCTTGAACTCCTGACCTCAAGTGATCCACCCGCCTCGACCTCCCAAAGTGCTGGGATGACAGGCGTGAGCCGCCGCGCCCGGCCACGGGAATGGGCATTTTCAAAGCTTCTGACTTTTCAATGAAATCCTCTCCCCTCCAAAAGTGTTTTTATGGTGTGCGGCCTCTGGCAAGGAACACATTGAGGTCAGAAAAGCATCCATTTAGAACACTCAGGTAGAGTCTCCTTGTTTTAAAGAAACTATTTCCGTAATGTTTACTGAAGTCGAACATGTTCTTTTGATTCCGGCCATTTATCTTGTGCCCTTTGGCTTTTTTTATTGGGGGAAATTTTAGGTTTGATTTGAAACAGCTCTGTGCGTTCTAATGATGCTTTTTTGGTACATAATGTATTTTCCATGTGGTCTCTGAACCTGCCTTTCATTTTGTATAGATTTTGTGACACACAGAAATCTTGGATTTCTTTTTTTTTTTTTTAATGGAATGAATTTGAAAAACCACCTGTGTCACGTCATAAACTCTCAGTGTGTTACTTATTATTATTATTATTATTTTTTTTTTCTGAGACAGAGTCTGGCTCTCTCTCCCAGGCTGGAGTGCAGTGGTGCGATCTCAGCTCACTGCAAGCTCCGCCTCCCGGGTTCACGCCATTCTCCTGCCTCAGCCTCCCGAGTAGCTGGGACTACAGGCGCCCGCCACCTCGCCCGGCTAATTTTTTGTATTTTTAGTACAGACGGGGTTTCACCATGTTGACCAGGATGGTCTCGATCTCCTGACCTCATGATCCACCTGCCTCGGCCTCCCAAAGTGCTGGGATTGCAGGCGACAGCCACTGCGCCCAGCCCTTTGTGTTACCTCTTGTCATTGTTCTGTCTGTCTATTTACGGGATGCTGTCTTACAGCTTTCATTGATTATTATCTTTATAAAGGACTTTCTCGTCTGTTCATGCTCAGACCTGAGTTTCGCTGGTTTTTAAGAAATAACTTGGAGTTTTTTTACCCATCTATTTTTACAGAAACGTTTGGAAATCACTGTACAGATTTCCAGACCTGAAAACAAAAAACAAAAAAAACAAAAAGTTTCCGCAGGGATTAAGGCTGCATTTTAATTTGGGACATACTGACATATTATTTTATTTATTTATTTATTTTGAGATGGAGTCTCGCTCTGTCACCCAGGCTTCTCTACTTAAAGCATTCTTTTTGTTCTGTTTTGTTTTGACACAGTCTCGCTCTGTGGCCCAGACTGGAGTACAACGGCATCATCTCAGCTCACTGCAACCTCCGCCTCCCAGATTCAAGCGATTCTCCTGTCTTAGCCTCCCGGGTAGCTGTGACTACAGACGCCCACTACTCTCGGCTAATATTTGTATTTTTAGTAGTACAGACGGGGTTTCACCACATTGGCCAGGCTGGTCTCGAACTCCTGACCTCAGGTGATCTGCCCACCTCAGCCTTCCAAAGTGCTGGGATGACAGGTGCGCGTCACCACACCTGGCTAATTTTTGCATTTTTAGTAGAGACATGGTTTTGCCGTGTTGGCCAGGCTGGTCTCTAACTCCTGACCTCAGGTGATCCGCCTGCCTCGGCCTCCCAAAGTGCTGGGATTATAGGCGCCCACCACCATACCCGGCTAATTTTTTTTGTATAGTAGAGATGGGGTTTCACCATGTTGGCCAGGCTGGTCTCGAACTCCTGACCTCAGGTAATCCACCCGCCTCAGCTTCCCAAAGTGCTGGGATGACAGATGTAAGCCACCACATCTGGCTAATTTTTGTATTTTTAGTAGAGACGGGGTTTCACCATGTTGGCCAGGCTGGTCTCGAACCCCTGACCTCAGGTGATCCACCCGCCTCAGCCTCCCAAAGTGCTGGGATGACAGGTGTGAGCCACACAGCCTGGCCAAAGCATTCTTTCACGTACTTCCCGAGTACCCCGCACATCCGAGACAGGTCTCCGTTCACGTAGAAAGTTTATTTTGCCAAAGTTGAGGGCGGGCACCCATGCCCCAGCCTCAGGAGGTCCTAGCAACAGGTGTCCAAGGTGGTCAGGGCATGGCTTGGTTTTATACATTTTAGGGAGACATGAGGCCTCTGTCTATATATATATAAGAGGTACATTAGTTCTGTCCAGAAAGGTGGAGACACTACTCATAGCAGAGAGGGGCCCTCCAGGTCACACACAAATAGTTTCCTTGTTTTGAGTGTCTGATGTAAGCCTTTCCAAAGGGGGTAATCAGATATGCATGGATCACAATGAACACAGAGGTGGCTTGGAATAGAATAGGAGGCAGCTTTGCCCTCCTCACTTTCCAGCTTCAGTTTTCTCTTTAGCTTCTGATTTTGGGGACCCCAAGATATTTTTCTTCTACATTTCCCGCCTTCTCTACTTACACGTGCCTGGAATGTCCACAGTTGCCTCTCTTGTCACTCAATGTGTTTATTATCAGCTTTACTCCTGGACATGTAATACTTCCTTGCAATGATCACAACCGTCATTGTATTGATATGTATTTATATTTATATGTGCATGTATTTATATGCATTTATTATATTTTATAAGATAATTAAAATATAATTAAAGTAAAATATAAATAACATTAAGATTAAATTGTATTTATTAATATGTGTTTACATCATATTATATGTATATATGTATTAGTATGTATATGTATTGATATTATATGTATTTATTATAGTATATTTTATAAGATAATTAAAATATAACTAAAATAAAATACACATAAAATTAAAAGTAAATTAATTATATGTATTTACATTCTATTATGTATGTATTTATATGTATATATGTATTTATTATTTTTTTTATAAGATAATTAAAGTAAAATACAGTTAAAATTATATTTATTATATGTATTTACATTCTATATATGTATATTTATATGTATATATTTATTATACTCTATTTTATAAGATAATTAAAGTAAAATACAGTTAAAATTATATTTATTATATGTATTTACATTCTATTATATGTATATATGTATTTATATTTATATGTATATATTATATGTATTTATATTTTATAAGATAATTAAAATATAATTAAAATAAAATATAAATAAAATTAAAATTATATTTATTATATGTATTTACATTCGATATATGTATATATGTATTTATATTTATGTATATATTATATTTATTATACTCTATTTTATAAGATAATTAAAGTAAAATACAGTTAAAATTATATTTTTTTATATGTATTTACATTCTATGTATATATGTATTTATATTTACATGTATATATTATATGTATTTATTATATTTTATAAGATAATTAAAATATAATTAAAAGAAAATATAAATAAAATTAAAAATATATTTATTATTTATATTTACTTTATATTATATGTATCTATGTATTTATATTATATGTATTTATTATATTATGTTTTATAAGATTAACGTACAATTAAAATAAGATATACATAAAATTAAAGTATAATTAAATTATATTTGTATTATATGTATTGTTATATGAATTTCTATTACATTATTTGTATTTATATGTATACATATTTATATGCTTTATATTTCACATTTCCATTTTATGCTTTTTAAAATTTTTTCATTATTTCTTTTCTTTTTTTCTTTTTTCTTTTTTTTTTTTGAGACAGTCTTGCTCTGTCACCCAGGCTGGAGTGCAGTGGCGCGATCTCGGCTCACGGCAGCCTCTGCCTCCCTGGTCCAAGCGATTCTCCTGCCTCAGCCTCCCAAGTAGCTGGGATGACAGGCACCCACCACCCCTGGCTAATTTTTGTATTTTTAGTAGAGACGGGGTTTCACCATCTCTACTAAATGAGATGGCCAGGCTGGTCTTGAACTCCTGACCTCCGGCGATCCACCTGCCTCAGCCTCCCAAAGTGCTGGGATAACAGGCGTGAGCCACTGCGCCCAGCCTATTCCTCTACTTTCTTCGTAAACTTGCTTTCACTTTACTCTATGGTAAGAAAACTCTCTTTGCAAAGCCCCTCATCTCTCAGCTTGAAGCAGGTACTCCGCCTCCCACATGGCATGGCCCGTCTTGTGTCTCTCAAACTCTTTGTCTACAGCAATGCTGTGGTGTTTATTCAGCAGGCAGGAAGAACCCTTTGGGTAGTTATGGCACAGCTCAGAACACACTGTTACACTCTCTGCTTGCAAAGGAGACTGGCCTCAGTGAAAATTCGCTCTGAAAGGGGTAAGCCTGGCTCTAAGCTCTGAGCTCAGCAGGCTGGTGGTCAACATTCCAGCTGTAAATCCAGGGAGAGCTGTGTTACTGGTGGGAGGAGACATTTTACCACCCAGGGGAGGGAGGGAGATTTGAATTTGAAAGACTTTTGCACAAAGGCAGGACCCCCTGCCCAGCTGCTGTCCACGGGGGGGGGCCCCCAGCCTCTCTGAGTCTCTCACAATGACTCTGGGGCCCTGGGGACAGCCCACAATGACTTCTTAATGTCCTGGCAAAACCAGCAAGGGTCACTTAGATGCCAGGAATTGTTTCTGGGGTCCTGTTTTTTTTCTTCCAATAGAGGCCATGCAGCTTTAGCTCTGAGTGCATTTGTGGTGTTCTATTTGGGGGAACTGTAATAGTGAAACATCAGAGACGGTGGCACGGAACAGACATTTTTGTAGAGTTATTAAATCGACAGCTGAGAGAAGGAAATCCTTGTGTATGTCAGGGTCCCTCAGCCCAGGCTCTGCTGACATTTGGGGATGGAGGACTGTTTGTGGTGGGGCCGTCCTGAGCACTGCACGGTGTTGAGCAGAGACCCTGGGGCCCACCCACCAGGTGCCAGGACCACCCCCTCCGCAGTTGTGACAACCAAAATTGTCACCAGATGTTGCAAAATATTTCCTGGGGGTAAAATCTCTCTGTTTGTCATAGATAGGTAAGTACACAAGTACATACACAGCTGGAGGAGGCAGCAGATGAGTGGATACACGGATGATTCACAGATACATGATAAATAGACAGATAGATGAGATAGATAAATAGATGTGGATGATGAATAGATAGATACATACATAGATGGATGGATAGATGGATGGACAGATAGATGGATACATACATACATACTTACATGGATGGATGACAGACAGATACATACATGCCTACATACATACATACATACATGGATGGATAAATAGATACATACATACATGGATGAATAGGTGGATGGATGGATAGCTAGACAGGTAGACAGATACATAGATACATACATACATACATACATACATGCATGCATATGTAAATGGATGGATAGATGGATGGACAGATGGATACATACATACGTACTTAGATGGATGGATGGACAGACAGATACATACATGCCTACATACATACATACATACATACATACATGGATGGATAGATAGATACATACATACAGGGATGAATAGGTGGATGGATGGATAACTAGACAGGTAGATATATAGATAGATAGATACATACATACATACATACATACATACATACATACATACATAAATGGATGGATGAATGGATGGATAGATGGATGGATAGATGTTTACATGGATAGATGGATACATACATACAGACAGGCATGGATGGATGGATGGATAGATACATACATACATACATAGATGAATAGATGGATGGATGGATGGATAGCTAGGTAGATAGCTAGATAGATACATACATACATAGATCAATAGATGGATGGATGAATGGATGGATAGGTAGATGAACAGAGGGATAGATGAACGGATAGATACATACATACAGACAGACATGGATGGATGGATAGATAGATAGACAGATACATACATAGATCAATAGATGGATCAATGGATGGATGGATGGATAGACAGAGATATAGATAGATAGATAGATAGATAGATAGATAGATAGATAGATACACACATACATACATACATACATACATAGATGAATAGATGGATGGATGGATGGATGGATAGATACATACATAAATAGATGGATGGACGAATGGATGGATACAAGGATGGACAGATAGATGGATACACGGATAGATGGATACATACGTACATACATACAGACATCGATGAATGGATAGATACATACATGAATAGATGGATGGACGGATAGATAGATACATACATACATACATATATGCTTACTTAGATAAATGGATGGATGGATAGATATATACATACATAAATACATAGATAAATGGATGGATGGATAGATGGATGGATGGGCAGATGGATACATACATACAGACAGACATGGATGGATAGATACATACATACATGAATAGATGGATGGACGAATGGATGGATACAAGGATGGACAGATAGATGGATACACGGATAGATGGATACATACGTACATACATACAGACATCGATGAATGGATAGATACATACATGAATAGATGGATGGACGGATAGATAGATACATACATACATACATATATGCTTACTTAGATAAATGGATGGATGGATAGATATATACATACATAAATACATAGATAAATGGATGGATGGATAGATGGATGGATGGGCAGATGGATACATACATACAGACAGACATGGATGGATAGATACATACATACATGAATAGATGAGTGGATGGATGGAGAGACAGATACATACATACATAGATGAATGGATGGATGGATGATAGATACACACATACATGGATGGATGGATGGATGGGTGGGTGGATGGATGGACGGACGGACAGATACATACACACATACGTAGATGGATACATGAAGGATGAATAGATGGATGGATAGATGAGATGGATAAATAGATAGGTAGATAGATGAGATGAATGGATAGATGATTGACTGATAGATGATTGAAAGACAGATAGATGTGAGATAGACAGATAGATGATAGGTAAGCAGGTGGGTAGGCATTTAAAGTTAAATTGCATTCCAGAACCTCTCTCAGTAGACCCAGAGAATGCCAAACCCCATCCCACGTTCTCAGATGTTTAAATGATGAATATTCAAAGAGTTCGAGACCCAGGACGGCCATGAAGCTGTCAGAGAAATCTCTACGTTCGCAGACAAGGACCCTGTTGAAACACAGATGAGAAGCTGGTCCCTGTTGAATGTTGTAAACTCCACTCTCCCTTTAAAAGAACCCTAAAGTTTCTTGCGTTTCAATGCTGTTTTTTTTTTTTTTAATGTTGCCTCATCACACAGAATGCAGAAACCATAAGAAGCCCATGTAAACATTGAATTAAGCTTGATGTGTTTCTGTTGAAATCCATCCGATAAGCTTAAACCATGATAAAGATCTTTTTTTTTTTTTTTCAACATGTGTTTCCTTCTACACGGTCTTTCCGCAGTTATCAGTGTTTTGTTGACAGGGTCTCCCGTGCACGGTTAATCTCATTTGTCTCCATGCCGTTTCAATTTTCCCTTGAAAACGAAGATAGATTTATACACCCCACTCACCACTGCGTTTTCCTTTTGCCCGAAAGCGACGTCAACAGGTCAGAAACACAACAGAGTTTTAGGAAACAGGAGAAAGAGAGAGAAAAGAAGGAGAGGAACCAGAAATATAGCCGAGGTCCCACATAGGCCCTGTTGACTAGACTTGCCTCGGCAGGTGTGCTCGGGTTCACACTGTGTGCCTGTTTGCTGTGCACCTGTGTGATGAGATGTGGGGGCAAAGACTGAGAAATACAAGAGAGATGGGTTAAAATCAGACTCACGAAGGCCAGGCACGGGGGTTCACACCTGTAATCCCACCACTTTGAGAGGCTGAGGTGGGAGGATCACTTACCCTAGGAGTTCGAGACCAGCCTGGGCAACATAGCAAGACCCCCTGTATATGCCTCTGTTCTCGGGCTGCTAATACATTTCTGAGACTGGGTGACTGATCGATTGATTGATGGATGGACTGGTTGATGGAGATGGAGTTTCGCTCTTATCACCCAGACCAGAGTGCAATGGCGTGGTCTCGGCTCACTGCAACCTCCGCCTCCCAGGTTCAAGTAATTCTCCTGCCTCAGCCTCCCGAGTAGCTGGGGTTACAGGCACCTGCCACCACATCTGGCTCATTTTGTATTTTTAGTACAGACGGGGTTTCACCATGTTGGCCAGGCTGGTCTTGAACTCCCGACCTCAGGTGATCCGCCCGCCTCGGCCTCCCAAAGTGCTGGGATGACAGGCGTGAGCCACCGCGCCCGGCCTGAGACTGAAAAAGGAAAGAGGTTTAATGGACTCGCAGTTCCAGATGGCTGAGGAGGACCTCCTCGGAGGGTGAAGAAGGAGCAAAGGCATGCCTTACACGGCAGCAGGCGAGAGCGCGTGTGCGGGGGAAGTGCCCTTTGTAAAACCATCTGGTCTCGTGAGACGTCTTCACTATCATGTGAAGAGCAAGGGAAAGACCTGCCCCCGTGATTCAGTTACCCCCCAACCCGTTCCTCCGAAGACACGTGGGAATTATGGGAGCTACAATTTGAGATTTGGGTGGGGACAGAGCCACTCCATATCACCATGTCTACAAAATTCTTCCTTCCTTCCTTCCTTCCTTCCTTCCTTCCTTCCTTCCTTCCTTCCTTCCTTCCTTCCTTCTTTCCTTCCTCTCTCTTTCCTTCCGTCTCTTTTCTTGTTCTTCCTTTCTTTCCCCTCTGTCTTCTCTTTCCTCCCCTTCCTTTCCCTCTCTCTTTTCTCTTTCTTTCTCTCCCTTTCTTTCTTTTCTTCCGTCTCTTTCTTTCTTTTCTTTCTTTCTCTTTCTCTCTCCTTCCTTCTTTCCTTCCCTTTCCTTCCTTCCTTTCTTCCTCTCTCTTTCCTTCCTTCTTTTCTCTTTCTTCCTTTCTTTCCCCTTTCCTTCTCTTCCCTCTCTTTTTCTTTTCTTTCTTTTCCTCCCTTTTTTCTTTCTTTCTTTTCTTTCCTTTTCTTTCTTTCTCTCTCCTTCCTTCCCTCCCTCTCTTTCTTTCTTTTCTTTCTTTCTCTCTCCTTCTTTCTTTCTCTCCTTCCTTCTCTTTCTTTCCTTCTTTTTCTCTCTTCCCTCTCTCCCTCCTTTCTCTCTCTCTTTCCTTTCTTTCTCTCCTTCCTTCCTTCTTTCTTTCTTTCTCTCTTCCCTCCTTTCTCTCTCTCTCTCTCTTTCTTTCTTTCTTGCTTGCTTGCTTTCTCTTTCCTCCTTCCTCCCTCTCTCTTTCTCTCTTTCTTTCTTTCTTTCTTGCTTTCTTGCTTTCTTGCTTTCTTGCTTTCTTGCTTTCTTGCTTTCTCTTTCCTCCTTCCTCTCTCTCTCTCTTTCTCTCTTCAGAGTCTCGCTCTGTCACCCAGGCTGGAGTACAGTGGCACAATGTCCGGCCTTACATTATTATTGTTGTTTCATACAACCTATTGCCAACTAAAGAATCCTTAAAGCCCACCTATGACTCCTAGGAACCCACTTCAAGATGTTTCGTCTTTAGGGCCAAAACAAGGTACACCTTCCATGTATTGATTTATGATTTTTACCTACAATTCCTGTATCCCTGAAATATATATAATGGGACTGTAGGTTGGGCGCGGTGGCTCACACCTGTAATCCCAGCACTTTGGGAGGCCGAGGCGGGCGAATCACCTGAGGTCAGGAGTTCGAGACCAGCCTGGCCAACATGGTGAAACCCCATCTCTTCTACATACAAAAAGTTAGCCAGGTGTGGTGGTGGGGGCCTGTGATCTCAGCTACTTGGGAGGCTGAGGCAGGAAAATCACTTGAACCCTGAAGGCAGATGTCGCAGTGAGCGGAGATTGTGCCACTGCGCTCCAGTCTGGATGACAGAGACTCTCAATTAAAATAATAATAATAATAATAATAATGGAACTGTAACCAGACCTCCCAAACACACTTTCTCAGGCTCTCTTGAGACCATGGAACCCTGGAGCAGAGGTGCTCATATTGGTTCAGAATAAACCTCTTTAAATATCTTGGCAGAATTTGTTTTATTCTGTCATCAGTAGCAAATGCTGACGGTTACATGCACTCACTTTTTCTAGCTAAGACCCCTGGGGTTGGAAACAGCTATGTCGTCTGGGGTATATATCCCGGGGTTCGTTGTCTCACACTGAGAAAGAATTGAGGACACGGACTCACTGCGTATGATGGGTTAAACAGTGAAAAGTTTAATGAACAGAAGAAATGAGAGAGGAGAGCAGCTCCTTGTGAGAAAGACAGAGAGAGACATAGACAGAGACCGAGACAGAGAGAGAGAGAGACAGACAGACAGACACACAGAAGTCCGAACAGGAGAAAAGAGAGGAGAGCAGCTCCTTGCGAGTGAAAAAGAGAGACAGAGAGGGACAGAGACAGATACCCACACACGCAGACAGAGAGACACAGAGAGAAACAGAGAAGCAGACACACAGAGAGAGAGACAGAGAGAGACACACACAGACACACACACACACAGGTCTGAACAGAAGAAAGGAGAGATAACAGCAGTTCCGTGAGAGAGAGAGAGAAAGGGAGAGACAGACAGACACAGAGAGAGAGGCAGACACACACACACACACACACACACACACACACACACACACAGAGAGAGGTCCAAACAGAAGAAGAGAGGAGAGCGATAGAGAGAGAAAGAGAGAGACAGATAGAGAGACTCAGGAACAGAGACAGACAGACAGACAGACACACACAGACACACAGGTCTGAAGAGAAGAAAGGAGAGAGGAGAGCAGCTCCTTGCGAGAGAGAGAGAGAGATGGATAGAGAGGCAGAGACAGACCAAGAGACATAGAGAGAGATATAGAAATAGAGAGAGACACAGGGACAGAGTGAGACAGACAGACAGGCAGACACACACAGACATGTCTGAAGAGAAGAAAGGAGAGAGGAGAGCAGCTCCTTGCGAGAGAGAGAGAGAGAGAGAGAGGGACACAGAGAGAGAAAGACCGAGAGACACAGAGACAGAGCGAGAAAGGGGGAGGGGGAGAGGGAGGGAAGGAGGGAGGGAGGCGGAGGGAGGGAAGGAGGGGGCAGGGAGAGGGAAAAAGAGAGCAAGGCAGAGAGAGAGAGAGAGAGAGAGAGCCATCAAGGGGGGAGGCACCTGACCTGCGCAGACTTTACAGGCAGGCGGGCGAAGACCGTGTTGAATTTAGGTAGGGCTCAAAGATTGGTTGGATCAGGTGCGCCGTCCACAGAGTGAGCGCGGAAGGCCGGTGGCCTCACCCTAACCTTGTGCCAGTGGCATTGCCAGTTGCTCGGCGCTGCCTTGTCTGCTTTTCTTACTGTACATGTGGTTGACAAAGAGGAGGGAAGATGGAGCCGCCATGTTGAACGTGTCTAGTCCCCTAGTTCCTGCCGGGAAGATGGAGCCGCCATGTTGAACGTGTCTAATCCCTAGTTCCTGCCGGGGAGATGGAGCCGCCATCTTGAACGTGTCTAATCCCTAGTTCCTGCCGGGGAGATGGAGCCGCCATCTTGAACGTGTCTTGTCCCTAGTTCCTGCCGGGGAGATGGAGCCGCCATCTTGAACGTGTCTTGTCCCTAGTTCCTGCCGGGAAGATGGAGCCGCCATCTTGAACGTGTCTAGTGCCTAGTCCCTGCCAGGATGCACCCCCCCCTTGCAAGCTGCTCGCTGGCTTGCCTATGTCTGCAGCTCAACTTTACAGACTGCTCTTTGTTAGAAAATGACTTGGGGCTGGTTTTCATTAAAGAGAAAAGCCTCGCTAAGGACTTCCATATCCTTACTATTTGCCTAAGTGATTTCTTCTTAACTCCCACATACATGTCTTTATTTCAATTCTCATAATGCCAAAAAAAAAAAAAAAAGGAAAAAAGAGAGAAAAAAAAGGACGCTGGCTCCTTGCTGTAAAATGCATGCAAAATAATGTTGCATGCAGACAGACAGACACATACACACGCAGGTCGGAACAGAAGAAAGGAGAGAGGAGAGCAGCTCCTTGCGAGAGAGAGTGAGAGAGAGACAGAGAGAGAGAGAGAGACGGACAGAGAGGGAGAGAGAGACAGACCGAGAGACATAGAGACAGACAGACGGACAGAGAGAGACAACAGCCAGGATAATTGCACTCAGATCATTTGGAAATGTGTCAAATAAAGATTTCCTATCCTCAGTTCAAACCATTTTTATGAGTTAAATGGAAGAGAGAGAGAGAATATTCATTTCAATGAAGATGTAATGGGTGGTCTAGAGAGCTAAGAGGAATGTTTGCTCTCGACTTCAAGTTCGGTCTAATTTGTACATCCTCAACGACGGCTAGACTTGGAAACTGGGCATTTCGCATCAAATGGTTGCTGATACCCAGATGTGGAACCTGAGTCCCTACTTAGAGGATTTGGCCACAGGGAATTCATTAATTGACTCACTATCTTTGTCTACCATTTCAGCAAACTGAGCTATATCTCCTGCCTATTATATTATTATATTATACTATATTATTTTAACAAAATAGGTATACTAGTGAGGGAAGAGAGAGACCCTCTCATATTGTTTTACATTGTTTTATACTCAGTACCTGTTTTAAGAAAAAACAAGGAAGTGAAACCAAAGGCAGGCAGCCCGGCGCCAGGCACTGGAGCCGAAACCAGGCCTGGGCCTGCCTGGCCTAAACCTAGTAGTTAAAAAAAATCAACTCATGACTTAGCAACCGATGTTATCCGTAGATTCCACACGTGGTGCGGAAGAACGTTGTGGAACTCGCTGCCCTGTTCTGTTTCTCTCTGACCACCGGTGCGTGCAGCCCCCGTCACGTGCCCCCTGCTTGTTCCATCAATCGCGACGCTTTCATGTGAAATCTCTAGTGCCGTGAGCCCTTCAAAGGGACAGAAATTGTGCACTCAAGGAGCTCGGATTTTAAGACAGTAGCTTATCGACACTTCCAGCTGAATAAAGGCCTTCCTTCTACAACTCGGTGTCTGAGGGATTTTGTCTGTGGCTCGTCCTGCTACGCTAGCCTGGTGTGGTGGCTCCTGCCTATAATCCCAGCACTTTGGGAGGCCAAGGCAGGAGGATCACTTGAAACCAGGAATTTGAGACCAGCCTGGGCAACATACTGAGACCTCATCTCTACGAAAGAAAAAGAAATATACATATACTATCTTTAAATGTAGCTTATATCTGCTAATATGCAAATATAGAAATAAGCCACGAAGGAATATAAACAAGATCTGCATCCTAACAAAAAGTTTTTTTTTTTTCTTTTTTAAAGTCTATAGTTGATTAAACACTGTATTTACTGGAATTTTATAAATCCCCTCTAGTGTGTTATAAATTAATAATTTGCTGTCTTGATTTGTGTGCTGTCTGTGTAATTCCGTCAATTATTAATGAATACGTTTATTACATATAAATAATAAAATTTCCATCTCCGGCCGCGGCCAACGCTTCATGTTAATGTACTGAGAATAGCACATAAATAATGAAATAAAAGTAAAGGAAAGAATGGTCTTGGAGCTGCCAAGTGTTGGTTGTTATTCGTTTGAATTCGTTGTTATTCAAATGCTTCAAAGTAATGTCTGAAAGTGCAAGTTGGGAGCTCAAACTTTGGCCTGGGAGTACATTGCAAGCCCACCCTTGTATGAATTAAAAGGGAGGTGCAGGGCGGGGCGCGGTGGCTCACGCGTGTCATCCTGGCACGTTGGGAGGCCGAGGTGGGCAGATTACGAGGTCGGGAGTTCAAGACCAGCCTGGCCAATATGGTGAAACCCAGTCTCTACTAAAAAAAAATGCAAAAATTAACCGGGTGTGGTGGTGCTTGCCTGTAATCCCAGCTACTCAGGAAGCTGAGGTGGGAGGATCAGTTAAACCTGAGAGAGAGGGAGAGGGTAGAAAGGAGGGAGAGTGGGAGAGGGAAAGAGAGAGAGAGAGAGAGGGACAGAGAGAGAAAGAACCAAAAAGGAGGTTGCAGTGAGCCGAGACCGTGCCACTGCCCTCCAGCCTGAGTGCCAGAGGGAGACTGTGTCTCAAAAATAAATACATAAAAATAAAAATATATTGTAATTAAGAAAATTAATCCTTTATCACAAACCCTTGTAGATGAACACATCTCCCCATGATTTTTTTTTTTTTTTGAGATGGAGTTTTGCTGTTGTTACCCAGGCTGGAGTGCAGTGGCGCGGTCTCGGCTCACTGCAACCTCTGCCTCCCGGGTTCAAGCGATTCTCCTGCCTCAGGCTCCCGAGTAGCTGGGATTACAGGTGCACGTCACCACGCCCAGCTAATGTTGTATTTTTAGTAGAGACGGGGTTTCTCCATGTTGGCCAGGCTGGTCTCGAACTCCTGACCTCAGGGGATCAGGTCCCCCTTGGCCTCCCAAAATGCTGGGATTACAGGCTTGAGCCAGGACGCCCAGTTTGCCCATGATCTTTTTTTCGCGTGTATATAAATGAATATTGTACCCAGGGTGGACACATTCCTCCTTGTACTTTTGGGAACCCCCCATTCTGTCTCTGGCATAGCTCTACTTTCAGTACTTTGCTTTCTTAAGAATCTTAAATGCTCTGGGAACTGGGCATGTCAGATCCATCCCACGGTTGTTGATACCTAGATATAGAAACGGAGGCCTAATTCGTGGATTCAGTCCCTGTGAATTCATCAGTTTACTCATCCCTCTTGTCTACCATTTCAGCAAACCTGTTGGCTACGGGGTAGAGCTGGATTTTCTCCACTTTACTTTCGTGATAAAGTGTTACTTTTGCTTTGCACCGTGGACTGGCCCGGAATTCTTGCTTGCGCCGGATGCCAGAACCCTCTGTTGGGATCCAGATGGAGACCCGTGTCCCGTAACAGGTCTACCTTTCCTTCCACGAGAAGGCTCCTTGGGGAGCACCTGTCTTGCTAAGGCAGCGGTGGACACGGGACTTGCTGTGTTCATTAAGGTGTTTGATCTCCACTGCTGGAAGTGGTGGTGTGTCTTCCTCAGGTAGATTTGCAGAGGGTAGAGAATATACAACACTTTCTCAACAGCAAGAACTCAAGTGCACCCTTTCAAACCTCACTCTCTCTCCTTTCCTCCCTCCCTCACCCATTTGTTTCTTTCTCTTTCTCCTTTCCTTCCTTCATTCCCTCCCTCCTCTTTCTTTCTTTTTCTTTTTTTCTTTCTCTTTCTTTCTTTCTTTCTTTCTTTCTTTCTTTCTTTCTTTCTTTCTTTCTTTCTTTCTTTCTTTCTTTCTTTCTTTCTTTCTTTCTTTCTCTTTCTTTCTCTCTTTCTTTCTTTTCCTTCTTTCTTTCTTTCCTTCTTCTTTCTTTCTTTCTTTCTTTCCTTCTTTCTTTCTTTCCTTCTTCTTTCTTTCTTTCTCTTTCCTTCTTTCTTTCTTTCTTTCCTTCTCTCTTTCTTTCCTTCTTTTCTTCCTTCCTTCTTCTTCTTTCTTTCTTTAACAAAGACACTCTTTCCTCTCCCTTTCTTCCTTTCCTTTCCCTCCCTCCCTCTTTCCTTCCTTCCTTCCTTCCTTAAGCTTCCTTCCTTCCTTTCTTTTCTTTCTTTCTTTCTTTTCCTTTTCTTTCTTTCTTTCCTTCTTTTCTTCCTTCCTTCCTTCTTCTTTCTTTCTTTCTTTGACAAAGACACTCTTTCCTCTCCCTTCCTTCCTTTCCTTTCCCTCCCTCTTTCTTTCCTTCCTTCTTTCTTTCTTTCTTTCTTTCTTTCTTTCTTTCCTTCTTTCCTTCCATCCTTCCTTCCTTCCATCCTTCCTTCCTTCTTCCTTCCTTTCTTCTTTCTTTCATTGACAAAGACACTCTTTTCTCTCCCTTCCTTCCTTTCCTTTCCCTCCCTTCCTCTTCCTTCCTTTCTTTCTTCCTTTCTTTCTTTCTTTCTTCCTTTCTTTCTTTCTTTCTTTCTTTCTTTCTTTCTTTCTTTCTTTCTTCCTTTCTTTCTTTCTTTCTTTCTTTCTTTCTTTCTTTCTTGCTTGCTTGCTTGCTTGCTTTCGAGTCTCACTCTGTCTCCAAGACTGGAGTGCAGTGGCGCAATCTCGGCTCACTGCACCCTCGGCCTCCCGGGTTCAAGTGATTCTCCTGTCTCAGCCTCCTGAGTAGCTGGGATTACAGTTGCCCACCACCACGGCCGGCTAATGTTTGTATTTTTAGTAGAGACGGGGAGTCACCATGTTGACCAGGCTGGTCTCGAACTCCTGACCTCAGGTGATCCACCCGCCTCAGCCTCCCAAAGTGCTGGGATGACAGACATGAGCCACCGCGCCCGGCCAGGACACTCTTTTCTTTGATGATCTTCGATGGATGAACGGTTTGAGTTTCTTGGGCCGCTGCAAAAAGTCACCAGTAACTGGATTGCTTAAAACAACAGAAATTTAGGGTCTCCCAATTCTGGAAGCAGAAGCTGAGATCAAGGTGTCTGCAGGGCGGTGGTTCTTTTGGAGGTTCTAGGAGGGGCTCCTTCCAGCCTCTCCCAGCTCCTGGGGGATCCGGGTGTCCGTGGGCTTGTGGCCCCATCACTCCAGTCTCTGTCTCTAAGTCCACGTGGCCTCCTCCTCTGTGTCTGTGTCTCCTCCTCTGTAATTTTTTTTTAAGGGAGTCCCGCTCTGTCGCCAGGCTGGAGTGCGGTGGGACGATATCAGCTGACTGCAACCTCCGTCTCCCGCGTTCATGCAATTCTCCTGTCTCAGCCTCCCAAGTAGCTGGGACTACAGGCGCCCGCCAGCACACCCGGCTAATTCCTTTCCTGTGTGTGTATTTTTAGTAGAGATGGGGTTTCACCATATTGACCAGGATGGTCTTGATCTCTCCACCTCGCGATCCACCTGTCTTGGCCTCCTAAAGTGCTGGGGTTACAGGCGTGAGCCACCGCGCCTGGTTCTTCTGTCTCTTAGAAGGACACCTGTCATTGCATTTAAGAGCCATCCTACTCCAGGATGATCTCATCTCCAGATCCTTCAGTAATTACATCTGCAGAGAACCTATTTGCAAATCTTCTTACCAGATTCTGGGCTACAGTTGTATCTACTTCCCCCTGGAGGCTTGAGGGGAGGATCCTTCCTGCCTCTCCCAGCTCCCGGGGGCTCCAGGCGTCCCTGGGCTTGTGGCCGCATCACTCCAGTCTCTGCCTCCGTCTCCACGTGGCCTTCTCCTCTGTGTCTGTGTCTCCTCTTCTGTCTCTTAGAAGGACACCTGTCATTGGATTTACGGCCCATCCTAATCCAGGGTGATGTCATTTCAAGATCCTTCACTTAATGACATCTGCAAAAACCGTATTTCCAAATAAGGCTCCATTCATAAGTCCTGGAAGTGACGGCTTCAACATGCTTTCACGCGGCTGCATGATTCATTTCGTCCCAACAGCCTCGTCTGGTGCGTCTCAGGATTAAGGCTCAAAGCTGTAAAGACCTGCACCAAAGTCAGCGTCTGCCAGAAAGAGAAGGCTCTGATAGAATGAAACCATTGAACCTGAGTTAACTCTTTCTTTCTCTCTCTTTCTTTCTCTCTCTTTCTTTCTCTTTCTTTCTTTCTTTCTTTCTTTCTCTCTCTCTCTTTCTTTCTTTCTTTCTTTCTTTCTTCTTTCTTTCTTTCTTTCTTTCTTTCTTTCTTTCTTTCTTTCTTTCTTTCTTCCTTTCTTTCTCTCTTTCTTCTTTCTTTCCTTCTTTTTTCTTTCTTTCTTTGTTCCTTCCTTCCTTCTTTTCCTTTCTTTCCTTTCTTTTCTTTCTTTGTTTCTTTCTTTCTCTCTCTCTCTTTCTTTCTTCTTTCTTTCCTTCTTTCTTTTTTTATTTCTCTTTCTCTCTCTTTCTTTCTTTTTCTTTTTTATTTCCCTTCCTTCCTTTCTTTCTTTTTCTTTCTTTTTTTCTTTCTTTCTTCTTTCTCTTTCTTTCTTTCTTCCTTTCTTTCTCTTTCTTTCTTTTTCTTTCTTTCCTTCTTTCTTTCTTTTTCTTTCTTCTTTCTTTGCATCTTTCTTTTTTTATTTCTCTCTCTTTCTTTCTTTCCTTCCTTCCTTCTTCTTTCTTTCTTCCTTTCCTTCTTTCCCTTTCTTTCTTTCTTTCTCTTTCTTTCATTCCTTCTTTCTTTTTCTCTTTATTTCTTCTTTCTTTCTTTGCATCTTTCTTTTTTTTTCTTTCTTTCTTTCCTTCCTTCCTTCCTTCTTCTTTCTTTCTTTCTTTCTTTCTTTCTTTCTTTCTTTCTTTCTTTCTTTCTTTCTTTCTTTCTTTTTTCTTTCTTTCTTTCTTTCTTTCTTTCTTTCTTTCTTTCTTTCTTCTTCCTTCTTCCTTCCTTCCTTCCTTCCTTCCTTCCTTCCTTCCTTCCTTCCTTCCTTCCTTCCTTCCTTCCTTCCTTCCTTCCTTCCTTCCTTCCTTCTTTCTTCTTTTATATAAGCTTTGCAGGGAAAACTCTTGTCAGCAAAGCTGCTTACCCGAAAGACACAACCATTCTTCACATTCCTCTACATAGACACGGCCGAGTCCCCTCAGACTTTCAAGGCATTGACTCACCGCTGTCCACACTGATGGATGATGGCTTGATTTTAACAGTTTGATCCAACATCATCTCCTCCTTGCATATTTTATGGCAAGAGTCTGCTGACTGAACCCTCTCCCATTGCACCAACTAATTAACCGCTGTGAGGGCAAAACGTTGCTATTGTCAGCATTGCATGGAGCAGCTAATGCTGAGGAAACCCCGTCTGAGTTCGTCAATAGCTCCCCTGTCCTATCCGAGTCTCCAGTGAAATCTGTTTCCTTGATCTCATCTCCATCCTGGACAGTGTCTTTATCTGGTGTTTTCAATACAGTGGACCCTTTTACACGTCACTCATCACTCAAATCTCTGGAAGAAACAGTGTCCTTATTATTTATTTATTTATGTATTTATTTATTTTTAGACGGAGTCTCGCTCTGTCTCCTAGGCCGCAGTGCAGTGGCACGATCTTGGCTCACTCCACCCTCTGCCTCCCGGGTTCACGCCATTCTCCTGCCTCAGTCTCCTGAGTAGCTGGGACTACAGGCACCTGCCACCACGCCTGGCTAATTTTTTGTATTTTTAGTGGAGATGGGGTTTCACCGTGTTAGCCAGGATGGTCTCGATCTCCTGACCTCGTGGTCCACCTGCCTTGGCCTCCCAAAGTGCTGGGATTATAGGCTTGAGCCACCGCGCCCGGCCTATTTTTTTTTTGAGATGGAGTCTCACTCTGTTGCCCAGGCTGGAGTGCAGTGGCGTGATCTCGACTCACTGCAACCTGCACCTCCCTGGTTCAAGCAATTCCCCTGCCTCAGCCTCCTGGGTAGCTGGGATTACAGGCACCTGCCACTGCGACCAGCTAATTTTTTTGTATTTTTAGTAGAGACGGGGATTCACCGTGTTGGCCAGGCTGGTCTGGAACTCCTGACCTCAGGTGATCCGCCCGCCTCAGTCTCCCAAAGTGCTGGGATGACAGGCGTGAGCCACAGTATCCAGCCATCTTTCTTTCTTGAGTAATCAGTCTTCTTTCCTCTGAGGACGGGTTTTATTTGATCAGCACGCCTGAACGTGGGTGATGTGTAACCTCACTGGCAAGAACACAGCGTGGACGGGAAAGAACCGTCTCTTGAGGTGGCTCACGCCTGTAATCTGAGTGGGGTCCGGGCTCAGCGGCTCGCGCCTGTCATCCCAGCACTCTGGGAGGCCGAGGCAGGTGGATCACCTGAGGTCAGGAGTTCGAGACCAGCCTGGTCAACATGGTGAAACCCTGTGTCTACTTAAAATATATATATATATATGTGTGTGTGTGTGTATATATGTATATATGTGTATATGTGTGTAGATATGTATATGTGTATATATGTATGTATATATGTGTGTATATGTATATATGTATGTGTATATGTGTGTTTATGTGTATGTATATATGTATGTGTATATGTGTATGTGTATATGTGTGTGTATATGTATATATGTATGTGTATATGTGTGTATATGTGTGTATGTGTTTATATGTGTATATGTGCATATATGTGTATATACGTGTGTATATATGTGTATATATACATATATGTGTATATATGTGTACATACGTATATGTGTGTATATGTATACATGTATATATGTATATATGTATGTACATATATGTGTGTATATGTATATATACGTATATGTGTGTATATGTATATATGTGTATACATGTATAATACATATTTATACATATATGTGTATATGTGTATATGTGTATATGTGTGCACATATACATGTATACATATACGCATATATACAAAATACATATATACAAGATACATACACATATATATAC
Organism: Macaca thibetana thibetana; assembly: GCF_024542745.1. Classification (NCBI taxonomy): domain Eukaryota; kingdom Metazoa; phylum Chordata; class Mammalia; order Primates; family Cercopithecidae; genus Macaca; species Macaca thibetana. The sequence goes on from NC_065598.1 coordinate 1,576,615, forward strand.
AAAACACATACATATATACAAAATATATACAAGTATATGCATACACACACACACACACACACACACACACACACACACAGAAATTAGCTGCGCCCGGCCCTGCTGACATTCTTCTGAGTTTCTGACGAACCTTCTGAAAGGAGACAAGCAGACATACGTCTACCTCCGTCAGCAGAGGGGTGACTTTGAATAGAATGGGAGGCAGGTTTGCCCGAAGCATTTCCCAGCCTGACTTTTCCCTTTAGCTTAGTGACTTGGGGGACCCCAAGTTTTATTTTCTCTTCACCGTGGTAAAGGACACAGCTCGGTGTATTAACCGGTTTATTACAAAGGATGACGGACAAGGTGAAGCAGGTACTCAGGGCAAGCTGTGTGGTACCTGGCTGGTCCCAACATCTGCGTGCATTCGCCAACCAGCAACCCCCAGCCCTCTGGCAGGGATTAAAGAGGCTCTATTAGATGGCCGGAATACACCACTTCATCTGCCATTGGCCATTAAACTCCATCTCCATCCCCCTCTCCTTTCTCTGGAGGTTGGAGGTAAAGTTGAAGACAGGTGGATCACCTGAGGTGATTTTTTTTTAATTTGTATTTTTAGTAGAGACGGGGTTTTACCATGTTGGCCGGGCTGGTCTTGAACTCCTGACTGTGTGATCTGTCTGCCTCGGCCTCCCGAAGGGCTGGGATGACATAACTTAATTTGTTGGTGCAATGGGAGAGGGATTAGTAACCACTGTGTGAGGCTGGGCGCGGTGGCTCATGCTTGTCATCCCAGCACTTTGGGAGGCCGAGGCAGGTGGATCACCTGAGGTCGGGAGTTCGAGACCAGCCTGGCCAACATGGTGAAACCCCTGTGTTTACCAAAAATACAAAAATTAGGCAGAGGTGGTGGCTCACATCTGTAGTCCCAGCTACTTGGGAGGTATGGGTGGGAGAATCACTTGTGTGGGGAAAAGAAAGAGCGATCAGACTGTTGCTGTGTCTATGTAGAAAGAAGCAGACATAAGAGACCCCATTTTGTTCTGTCCTCACAGAAATTCTTCTGCCTTGAGATGCTGTTAATCTGTAACCCTATAGCCCCAACCCTGTGCTTGCAGGAATGTGTGCTCCCTGTGCTTGCAGGAATGTGTGCTGTGTTGACTCAAGGTTTAATGGATTCAGAGCTATGCAGGATGTGCTTTGTTAAAAAAGGGCTTGAAGGCAGTCTGCTTGGTAAAAGTCATCACCGTTCTCTGATCTCGAGTACCCAGGGACACAAACACTGCGGAAGGCCGGCCGCAGGGACCTCTGCCCAGGAAAGCCAGGTATCGTCCAAGGTTTCTCCCCATGGGATAGTCTGAGATATGGCCTCGTGGGAAGGGAAAGACCGGACCTTCCCCCAGTCCGGACCTTCCCCCAGTCCGACACCCTGTAAAGGGTCTGTGCTGCTGAGGAGGATTAGTAAAAGAGGACGGCCTCTTTGCAGTTGAGATAAGAGGAAGGCCTCGGTCTCCTGCTGGTCTCTGGGCAATGGTGTAAAACCCATTGTATGTTTTATTTACTGAGATAGGAGAAAACCGCCTTAGGGCTGGAGGCGAGACGTGCTAGCGGCAATACTGCTCTTTCATGCAGAGATGTTTGTATTCCAGATGTTTGCATACGGGATGTTTGTATAGATGTTTGTATATATGTTTGTAGACCTGCACCTCAAGGCACGGCACCTTTGCGTCACCTTGTTTATGACACAGAGATCTTTGTTCTCATGTTTTCCTGCTGACCCTCTCCCCAGTATTACCCTATTGTCCTGCCACATCCCCCTCTCTGAGATGGTAAAGAGATAATGATCAATGAATGCTGAAGGAACTCAGAGACCAGTCCCAGGCCAGCACGGTCCTCCTTATGCCGAGCGCCCGTCCCCTGGGCCCGCTTTTCTTTCTCTATACTTTGTCTCTGTCTCTTATTTCTTTTCTCAGCCTCTCGGGGTCCACCTGACGAGAACCGCCCACAGGTGTGGAGAGGGAGGCCACCCCTTCGACTTGAACCCGGGAAGCGGAGGTGGCAGTGAGCCGAGATCGCACCACTGCACTCCAGCCTGGGGGACGGAAAGAACGTTCCAAACCTCAAATCACGGGATTGCACCCTCTGGCTCCCAGCCCCTGTCCTTAAAACCCTTTCAAAACACGGTGCATTTAGACAAACTCTGCTGTGGTTCGTCTATTTCTATCATTCGGTCAACAACCAGGGTTTTAAGGCCAGTGTTGTAGGAGCGCAGGTATAAATTCCAAATATACACCAGGCGCGGTGGCTCACATCTGTAATCCCAGCACTTTGGGAGGCCGAGGCGGGGGGATCACGAGGTCAGGAGATCGAGACCAGCCTGGCTAACACGGTGAAACCCCGTCTCTACTAAAAATATAAAAATTAGCCGGGCGTGGTGGCAGGTGCCTGTAGTCCCAGCTACTCGGGAGGCTGAGGCAGGAGAATCACTTGGACCCAGGTGGTGGAGGTGGCAGTGAGCCGAGATCGTGCCACTGCACTCCAGCCTGGGCGACAGAGTGAGACTCAGTCTCCAAAAATAAGTCAATCAATAAAAGCTAAAATAGCTTAGCTGGGAATGACCATCACACCTCTCGTCCTAGCGACTTGGGAGGTTGTGGTGGGAGGACGGCTTGAGCTCAGAAGTTCAAGACCAGCGTGGGCCACGTTGCAAACCTACGGCTCTACAAACACTAACAAAAATGAGCCGGGTGTCCTGGTGCACAGACCTACAGTCCCAGGTGTTTGGGAGGTGGAAAGTCAGTCAAAAAAAAAAAAAAAAAAGGATGGGGAGACCCAAAGTCAGGCAAGCAAGCTTTAGTGAGCTGCTTGGCTGGGTTTTTACCAGAGTTAGAGCAGGCAGCCCCAGTTACAGACGATAGCAGGGTTTTATAGGATCAGAACCAGGTCGGGGGGTGGGGAAGGTGGGTCAGGGGTGCAGGAGAACTGGGTTGGGGTCGGGAGAGCTGAGTAGGGAGGGGCAGGTATCTTGACCGCATCCTGGAGATGATTTTTCCAGCGTTGTTATGCGGGGTGAACACACGTGTTAACCGCATCCTGTAACTGTCTGGACAAACAGTTACTGGAGGGGTCAGTGAAGAGGGGCGTGAGCGCCAGAGACTGTGAGGCCTGTGGGAGGAGAAGGGAACGGTCCGGCACGGGTGACCTTAACAGAAGGAACCCTTGAGCCCGGGAGGTCGAGGCTGCCGTGAGCCATGATCGCGCCACCGCACTCCAGCCTGGGCCACAGACAGAGCCAGACCCTGTCTCCAAATATATACACATAGAAGCCGGGCGCGGGGGCTCACGCCTGTGATCCCAGCACTTTGGGAGGCCGAGGCGGGTGGATCACCTGAGGTCAGCCGTTCGAGACCAGCCTGGTCAACGTGGTGAAACCCCGTCTCTACCAAAAATACAAAAATTAGCCAGATGTGGTGGTGGGCACCTGGAATCTCAGCACTTTGGGAGGACAAGGCAGGTGGATCACCTGAGGTCAGGAGTTCAAGACCAGCCTGGCCAACACGGTGAAACCCCGTCTCTATGAAAAAATCCAAAAATTAGCCAGGCTTGGTGGTGTGCACCTGTAGTCCCAGCTACTTGGGACGCTAAGGCAGGAGAATGGTTTGAACCCAGGAGGTGGAGGTTGCAGTCAGCCAAGACTGCGCCATTGCACTCCAGCCTGGGCAACGGGGTGAGACGCCATCTCAGAAAGAAAAAAAAAAAAAATAGATGTTGCTTTGACCCCAGACACAGCCATGCTGGCCTTTCCAACAACAAACACGGCTGTCCCATCAGATACACTCAGCAAGGATTTCCTTTGTGGGGGTCACTCGAGGTCTAGCAGGGTCATCCCAGGCTGCAACTCAAACCCAGGAGACATGGTCAAAGGCTCCTCCCAGGACGAGACGGGTCAATCAAACAGCAACGCACCTGAAAATCACGTGCAACCGGTGCACGACGGCAACCACGTCCACAGCCCAGGGTTCTCAGATGGTGTAATTAGTCTTGGGAAGGCTTAAAAGCTGCGTGCCACGTTCAAACTCCCAAGGAAGAGGATGGCCCTGCTGAGATACCTGCCATCATCACAGCCGGGAAGGTGAACACAGGAGCTCGGAGGAAGACCTGGAAAAAGAGGAAGGAAATTTACAATCCCAAAGAGCATAGGGTTTTCGACTGGTTATGGGAAGAAAGGACAGGTGAATTGTAGTGGAGAATATGGGTAATTCACGCAGAGCCGGCTGTGTGGGAGACCAGAGTTTCATTATTACTCAAATCCGTCTCCCCGATAATTTGGGGATTGAAGTTTTTATTCTTATTTTTATTTTATTTTATTTTACTTTATTTTACTTGATTTTATTTTATTTTACTTTACTTTATTTTGTTTTATTTATTTTATTTTATTTTACTTTACTTTATTTTATTTTACTTTATTTTGTTTTGTTTTATTTTACTTTATTTTATTTTATTTTACTTTACTTTTTTATTTTATTTTACTTTACTTTACTTTATTTTATTTTACTTTACTTTATTTTATTTTATTTCACTTTACTTTATTTTATTTTACTTTATTTTATTTTACTTTATTTTATTTTATTTTATTTTACTTTACTTTATTTTACTTTATTTTATTTTACTTTATTTTATTTTATTTTATTTTATTTTACTTTATTTTACTTTACTTTATTTTATTTTATTTTATTTTATTTTATTTTACTTTATTTTACTTTACCTTTTTATTTTATTTTATTTTATTTTATTTTACTTTATTTTATTTTACTTTACTTTATTTTATTTTACTTTATTTTACTTTACTTTACTTTTATTTTATTTTATTTTATTTTATTTTCCTGAGACGGAGTCTCTCTCTGTCACCCAGGCTGGAGTGCGGTGGCACAATCTCCGCTCACTGTAACCTCCACCTCCCGGGTTCAAGTGATTCTCCTGCCTCAGCCTCCCGAGCAGCTGGGATGACAGGTGCCCGCCACCACACCCGGCTAATTTTTGTATTTTTAGTAGACACAGGGTTTCACCGTGTTGGTCAGGCTGGTCTCAAACTCCTGACCTCACAATCCACCCGCCTCAGCCTCCCAAAGTGCTGGGATGACAGGCGTGAGCCACCGCGCCCGGCAGGGGATTGGAGATTTTAAGGGTAATTTGGTGGCTGGGGGCTCGGGAGGTAGAGAGGGCTGACTGGTCAGGTTGGGGATGAAATCGTAGGGGGTTGAAGTGAATTCTTGCTGTTGTCTGCTCCTGTGTGGGATGGCTGATATGTGGTTGAGCCAGATTACAGGTCTGGGTGGTGTCATCTCCTGCGTTGGAATCCAGGGTCTGCAATATATCTCCAACAGTGACCTCAGGTTTTGTAACAGTGGTGTATCCCCAGGAGCTATTCATCCAACCCTGACCTTAGGTTTTGCATCAATGGTGCATCCCCAGGAGCTATTCATCCAACAGTGACCTTAGGTTTTGCACCAATGGTGCATCCCCAGGAGCTATTCATCCAACAGTGACCTTAGGTTTTGCATCAATGGTGTATCCCCAGGAGCTATTCATCCAACAGTGACCTCAGGGTTTGCAACAGTGGTGTATCCCCAGGAGCTATTCATCCAACCGTGACCTTAGGTTTTGCATCAATGGTGCATCCCCAGGAGCTATTCATCCAACAGTGACCTTAGGTTTTGCACCAATGGTGTATCCCCAGGAGCTATTCATCCAACAGTGACCTTAGGTTTTGCATCAATGGTGTATCCCCAGGAGCTATTCATCCAACAGTGACCTTAGGTTTTGCACCAATGGTGTATCCCCAGGAGCTATTCATCCAACACTGACCTTAGGTTTTGCACCAATGGTGTATCCCCAGGAGCTATTCATCCAACAGTGACCTTAGGTTTTGCATCAATGGTGTATCCCCAGGAGCTATTCATCCAACAGTGACCTTAGGTTTTGCATCAATGGTGCATCCCCAGGAGCTATTCATCCAACCCTGACCTTAGGTTTTGCATCAATGGTGCATCCCCAGGAACTATTGGGGAGGTTCAGACTGCTGGAGCCAGAGGCTCCATATGGTCCCTCAACGGTAATTCCTCCTCTTGTAGCTAACTGGTTAGTCCTGCCGAGGCAGACTGGTCCCCAAGCAAGAGGGTTCCCCACCTCCCTGCCCTCCAAGAAAAGGGCCATTGTCAGTTTTGTGTCAGAGTTTAAACTAGAAGCTAAATTCCTTCCAGGAGGCTACTTTGGTCTATGCCCAGGAACGAATGAAGACAGTTTGGAGGTGAGAAGGAAGAGGGGTGGGGGCGGTGGCGAGGTCTAATCTCTTTCGCTGTCGTAACTTCTTCAGGTATAATGTTTGCAAAGGCGGTTTCAGGAGGATGGGGAGGAACGAGGGGGTCAGGAGAGAGCCAGTTCCTTCATGGCAGCCCCTGGGGGGAGAGTGTGGACACGGCCCCTCCTCCTCCTCCATCATCCCAGTCCCAGGGGAGAGTGTGGACACATCCCCTCCTCCTCCTCCTTCTCCATCATCCCAGTCCCAGGGGGGAGTGTGGACACATCCCCTCCTCCTCCTCCTCCTCCATCATCCCAGTCCCAGGGGAGAGTGTGGACACATCCCCTCCTCCTCCTCCTCCTCCTCCATCATCCCAGTCCCAGGGGAGAGTGTGGACACATCCCCTCCTCCTCCTCCATCATCCCAGTCCCAGGGGAGAGTGTGGACACATCCCCTCCTCCTCCTCCTCCTCCATCATCCCAGTCCCAGGGGAGAGTGTGGACACATCCCCTCCTCCTCCTCCTCCATCATCCCAGTCCCAGGGGAGAGTGTGGACACATCCCCTCCTCCTCCTCCATCATCCCAGTCCCAGGGGAGAGTGTGTGGACACATCCCCTCCTCCTCCTCCTCCTCCATCATCCCAGTCCCAGGGGAGAGTGTGGACACATCCCCTCCTCCTCCTCCTCCATCATCCCAGTCCCAGGGGGGAGTGTGGACACATCCCCTCCTCCTCCTCCTCCATCATCCCAGTCCCAGGGGAGAGTGTGGACACATCCCCTCCTCCTCCTCCTCCTCCATATCCCAGTCCCAGGGGAGAGTGTGGACACATCCCCTCCTCCTCCTCCATCATCCCAGTCCCAGGGGAGAGTGTGGACACATCCCCTCCTCCTCCTCCATTGCAGCCCCAGTGGGTGAGGGTGTGGACACTGCCTCTCCTCCACCTCAATCCCAGGGACTTCAGGTGTAGACCTGACCCTTCCTCCATCCCAGCCCCAAGGGGGAGACGGCGCATCCCCTCCTGCATCCCAAACCCAGCGGCTGAGGACTTTGGGGACATGCCCATGGTACCCCTGTCCTTTCTGTTGCCCGGGCGTCCACAGCATATGCAGTGTCTACCCCTTGATGGACACCAGGATGAACCCGTCAACACCCGTTTAATCTCCAGCTGTCCCATACCCGGGGATGCCTATCCTGGTTGTCCCCATAGCCTTGTGTCTGTCCCTGTGACCTTGTGTGTTTCTTCATGGAGCCGGAATCCTCCGGCCTCCCCCTCCCAGGCAGCCCGGCTGGGGCCTCCCTCCTCCTCTCCCTCGCAGCCCGTGCCAAAGACCCTTCAGTTGGCGGTGGCCCCTTTGCTTTTTATTATTTTAATTGGTGCTTGAGCCCTGCAGGTTTACGACCCCCGTGTTTACACTAACTGGACTTTAATAACTCACCTAAGAGCTAACAGGAGCGTGGGGTTCTATAAATGTTTTCATTCACACAGACCCACCCAGCTCTTTCCATCCACACCCAGTGTGGTCGGGACATAAAATCCCCGGCCGCCCCCTTCCCGTTTCTTTAAACGTTTCCAACAGCCTCTGACTTTTATGTTGTGCGCTTGTCTAAGGCCGTTGACACCCCCCCCCAGAGCCCCATAAACCACCGCTTAGGAAAATCTACGTTTAGCACCTGCCCTGTGTGAGAGGGGGGCAAATCCCACAGAAACAAAAACCCCACTGTTCCCAGAGCTCTCTTCGGGTAAGAAAACGCATTGGGGGGACCTCAGGAAAACAGCCAGACGCCCGAGAATGGGTACCTGAAGATGCTTTCGGGTTTTCTCTGTCCGTCCTAATCTGTCTGAGCCTAAGACAGCTTTCTTATCCCAAGAAATTAGGAAAAGATTGCATAGCCTAAGAAAGGATCCATCCTAAGAAGTCGGGCTAGGCTGTGGGATGTTGGGAGTTTTACAGGACCAGGTATGGGGCCCACTGAGGGGACATTCAATATATAATATAATAGAATAAATATGATGTAATAGAATAGAATATAATTGATTTATTTATTTAGAGATGGAGTTTCACTCTTGTTGCCCAGGCAACAGGAAGTTGGGCTTGGCTGTGAGATGTTGGGAATTTTACAGGACAAGGGTATGGAGCCAACTGAGGGGACATTGAATGTATCTATCTATCTATCTATCTATCTATCTATCTATCTATCTATCTATCGATCATCTATCTATCTATCTATCTATGTATCTATCTATCTATTATCTATCTATCATCTATCTATCTATCTATTATCTATCTATCTATCATCTATCTATCATCTATCTATCTATTATCTATCTATCTATTATCTATCTATTATCTATCTATCTATCTATCTATCTATATCATCTATCTATCTATCGATCATCTATCTATCTATCTATCTATCTATCATCTATCTGTCTATCTATGTATCTATCTATCTATTATCTATCATCTATCTATCATCTATCTATCATCTATCTATCATCTATCTATTATCTATCTATCTATATATTATCTATCTATCTATATTATCTATCATCTATCTATCATCTATTATCTATCATCTATCTATCTATCTATCATCTATTTATCTATCTACGTATATATTATCTATCTAGCTAGCTATCTATGTATCTATTATCTATCTATCTATCATCTATCTATCTATCTATTATCTATCTATCTATCTAGCTATTATCTATCATCTGTCTATTTATCTATCTATCTATGTATCTATTATCTATCTATCATCTATCTATCTATCTATCTATCTATCTATCTAGCTATCTATCTATTTAGGGACGGAGTTTTGCTCTTGTTGCCCAGGCAACAAGAGGTTGGGCTTGGCTGTGGGACATTGGGAATTTTACAGGACAAGGGTATGGAGCCAACAGAGGGGACATTGAATGTATCTATCTATCTATCTATCTATCTATCTATCTATCTATCTATCTATCTATCATCTATCTATCTATCATCTATTTATCTATCTATCTATCAATCATCTATCTATCTATCATCTATGTATCTATCTATTATCTATCTATCTATTATCTATCTATCTATCTATCTATCTATCTAGAGATGGAGTTTCGCTCTTGTTGCCCAGGCAACAAGAAGTTGGGTTTGGCTGTGGGACGTTGGGAATTTTACAGGAGAAGGGTATGGAGCCAACTGAGGGGACATTGAATGTATCTATCTATCTATCTATCTATCTATCTATCTATCTATCTATCTGTCTGTCTGTCTGTCTATGTATCTGTCTATCTACCTATATCTATCTATTATCTATCTATCTATCTATCTATCTATCTATCTATCTAATCTATCTATGTATCTATCTATCTGTCTGTCTGTCTATCTATGTATCTGTCTATGTATGTATGTATGTATGTATGTATGTATCTATCTATCTATCTATCTATCTATCTATCTATCTATCTATCTATGTATCTATCTGTCTGTCTATCTATGTATCTGTCTATGTATGTATGTATGTATCTATCTATGTATCTATCTATGTATCTATGTATCTATCTATGTATCTGTCTATCTATCTATCTATCTATCTATCTATCTATCTATCTATCTATGTATCTATCTATCTATCTATCTATCTATCTATCTATCTATCTATCTTGAGACAGAGTTTTCCTCTTGTCCCCCAGGCTGGAGTGCAATGGCAGGATCTCGGCTCACTGCAACCTCCACCTCCTGAGTTCCAGTGATTCTCCTGCCTCAGCCTCCGGAGTAGCTGGGATTACAGGCCTGCACCACCACATCCGGCTTATTTTTGTATTTTAAGTGGCAATAGGGTTTCACCATGTTGGTCAGGCTGGTCTCGAACTTCTGACCTCAGGTGATCCACCTGCCTTGGCGTCCCATAGTGCTGGGATGACAGGCGTGAGCCACTGCACCTGGCCTTGTTGAATGCATTTATAGGATGCCAGACATCTGGGGGCCTAGACGCTGTACATTCTTGTGCAAAATTCCAAGAACCCAGCTTGGGAGATGATGGTGCCTTGGCGTGGAGGGTAAGATATTTGCAGCCGGGGACGTCCTAAATCTTGGCTTACACTTTCAACAGCCGCGTTAAACATGGGCTTGGAGAGAACGTTGAAAACTGACTCTTTCAGAGATTTCAAAATGTGAAACGTGTATAACCCTATGTCAAAATGTCACATTACACCCCATAATATGTACATTATAGATCCTAATTTCAATTCATTATATACATATGCATATATGTATATAATGGGGTATGTGTGTGTATAGATATGTAATAGGGTATGATAATATGTATTTATTTTATTATACATTTAATACATATAAATACATATAATAAATATGCATATGTAAATTTATATTTATATATTATACACTATATAATATATGATGTTACAAATTATATTATTTTAATATTAATTATACTATATAACACGTATAATTATATAATATATAATATAAAATGTATTATAATGTTATATATATTTTATAATATATAATATATTATAATGTTATATATAATAATATATTTTATAATATAAAATTTATTATAACATTATATATAATAATATATATAATATATTAATATTAATATAATATATTTTAATTATATAAAATATATTAATTATATAAAATATATTATTTATATTTTTATTATATTTATATAATTATATAAATTATATAAAATATATTATTATATATAATAATATATAATATGCACAATTACTATATAGTATATATTTTATATATATAATACATACAATTATATTTTATGTATATTATATTATATTTTATGTATAATATAATAAATTATATTTACACATATGTATAATTATATTTTATATATAATATGTACAATTATTATATAATATATAAATATATTATTTTAAATATATTGTATATCTTTAAATATATATTTATACATATTACATACATAACTATATAATGGGGTACAATAATATATATTTATTTTAATATAATAAATACATATAATAAATGTGTATTTATATGTAAATATATTTAAAATATATGTATATGTTATATAAATGTATTATGCGGTACAATAATATAGGTATGTTATTATACATATAAATAAATATATAAATAGATATGTATTACATTATATCTATTTAAATGTATATATATTTGTACATTATATATTATGGGGTACATTGATTGCATATTAAATATATGCAATTCTTATTGGTCAATGAAAAATAAAAAATGAAAAAGGAAAGGGAAGAAGACAGACGAAACCCGTGGTCAGCTCTCGTGGGAGTGTGGAAAGCGCGTCCAGAGCTCAGAGGTTTCTCTTCCCTTCTGTCGTTTCACGATGAGGCACCGCTCTGAGGCAAATGTGAGAAATATCTCTTGGCTCAGAGGATAAAGACAGGCAGCGCTGGCATGAACACAGCAAAGGCCTTTAGGTCACGTCACCACATTTGCAGAAGAATATCCATGTTTCACGTGAATGCGTTGTTCTCCTTGGCCAAAATCAATCCAAGGAAGACATGGCGTGAGTTCTACTCTCTGATTCTATGAGTATGACTATTTTAGATTCCTCATGTAAGGGGTATTATGAAGTATTTGTATTTCCGTGCCTGGCTTATCTCACGAAACATAATGTCCTCCAGGTTCACCTGTGTTGTTGCAAAGGACAAGATTTTCTTCTTTTTCAAGGCTGAGTAATATTCCAATGCACTAGATTATTGATATCCCAATTTCTTTATCCGCGCATCCATTCACGGTCACTTGGTTGCATGTCTTGGCTCTTGTGGATAATTCTCTCAATTTCTTTATCCATTCATCCATTCATGCTCAGTTGCTTTGGTTCCCCGTCTTGGCCATTGTGGATAATTTTCACAATTTCTTTATCCATTCATCCATTCATGGCCTCTTGGTTTGGTCTGTTCTTGGCCATTGTGGATAATTTTCACAATTTCTTTTTTTTTTTTTTTTTTGAGACGGAGTCTCGCTCTGTCGCCCAGGCTGGAGTGCAGTGGCCGGATCTCAGCTCACTGCAAGCTCCTCCTCTCGGGTTCCCACCATTCTCCTGCCTCAGCCTCCCGAGTAGCTGGGACTACAGGCACCCGCCACCTCGCCCGGCTAATTTTTTGTATTTTTTAGTAGAGACGGGGTTTCACCGTATTAGCCAGGATGGTCTCGATCTCCTGACCTCATGATCCGCCCGTCTCGGCCTCCCAAAGTGCTGGGATTACAGGCTTGAGCCACCGCACCCGGCCTAATTTTCACAATTTCTTTATCCATTCACCCATTCATGGTCTCTTGGTTTGCCCGTGTCTTGGCTATTGTGGATAATTCATCAGTGACCATGGGAATCCAGGTATTTCTTCAAGATCCTCATGTCAGTTTTTTGGGGGGCAGAAATAAAGCTGTTTGATATGGTTTGGCTCTGTCCCCTGACCCCAAAACCTCATCATGAATTGTGGTTCCCATTCTCCCCAGCTGTCATGAGAGGGACCCAGTGGGAGGCAATTTAATCATGGGGATGGTTACCCTCATGCTGTTCTCGTGATACTGAGTGGGTTCTCACAAGATCTGATTAATTTTTTTTTTTCTATTTAGATGGCGTCTCAGTCTGTCGCCCAGGCTGGAGTGCAGTGGTGCGATCTTGGCTCACTGCAACCTCCACCTCCCGGGTTCAAGCAATTCTCCTGCCTCAACCTCCCAAGTAGCTGGGACTACAGGTGCGTGCCACCACACCCGGCTAGTTTTTGTATTTTTAGGAGAGACGGGGTTTCACCATGTTGCCCAAGATGGTCTCGATCTCTTGACCTTGTGATGCACCCACCTCGGCCTCCTAAAGTGCTGGGATTACAGGCGTGAGTCACCGCGCCCGGCCCAGACGTGGTTCTTCTTACTCATTTCCACTTGATTACAGTAGGACGAAGATACATGGAGGGGTTGGGGCAAACGATGACTTCCTTCTCTCTCTGCCTCCTCTTAAACCCGCACACACCTGCTCTCCAGGATTATCATTTATTTGCTGGTTCTCAGTGGGATGATGCCCCAGAAGAATTGAGCAGAGAAATGAACACCATTTCAGGACCAGCGTTTCTGTAACTTTCCTGGTCTTCTCTGTACAGGTGTGTTGGTTGACCCAGGCTTCTACGACAGGAGATACCACAGCCTGGTTAAACATCTGGACATTTATTGCTCACGTTTCTGGAGGTTGGAAGTCCAAGACCAAGGCGTGGAAGATTCAGAGTCTGGTGGGATCCGGGTTCCCGGTTCATAGACAGCACTCATGAAGCTCCATCCTCATGATTTTGTCAGCTCCCAAAGCTTCCCACCTCCTAATGCCATCGCCGTGAAGCAGAGAATGTCAACACAGGAATATAAGGGAACACCGACATTCAGACCACAGCAGGGAGCAGAGAGCAACTCCTCTAGCAGCTTTGGGGAATGGCTGGTCTATCATCACATTAGTCCGCGTGGGCTGCCATCACACAGTCCCACAGACCTGGTGGCTTCAATAAGATGAATTGATTCTCCCACCGTCCTGGAGGCTGGACGTCTGAGATCCAGGTGTGGGCAGGGCTGGTCCCTCCTGAGGCCTCTCTCCTGGGCTTGGAGATGCCGTCTTCTCCCTGTGTCCTCACAGGCTCGTCCCTCTGTGTGAGTCTGTGTCCTCATCTCCTCCTCTTATGAGGCATCTTAGTCCATCTCAGGCTGCTATCACAGAATACCATAGACTGGGTGGATTGTAAACAACAGACATTGATTCTCCCACAGTCCTGGAGGCCGGAGGTCTGAGATGAAGGTGTGGGCAGGGCTGGTCCCTCCTGAGGCCTCTCTCCTGGGCTTGGAGATGCCGTCTTCTCCCTGTGTCCTCACAGGCTCGTCCCTCTGTGTGTGTCTGTGTCCTCATCTCCTCCTCTTATGGGATGTCTTAGTCCATCTCAGGCTGCTATCACAGAATACCATAGACTGGGCGGCTTATGAACAACAGACATTGATTCTCCCACAGTCCTGGGGGCTGGAGATCTGAGATCCAGGTGTGGGCAGGGCTGGTTCCTCCTGAGGCCTCTCTCCTGGGCTTGGAGACGCCGTCTTCTCCCTGTGTCCTCACAGGCTCGTCCCTCTGTGTGTGTGTCTGTGTCCTCATCGCCTCTTCTTCTAAGGACTCCAGCCATCTTGAATTAGGCTCCACCGTACACACCTCTTTTTACCTCAATCACCTCTTTAGAGACCCCAGCTCCAAATCCAGTCACCTTGCTGAGGTCCTGGGGTTTAGGACTTCCACACATGAATATGGACGGGGCGGTGGGGGGGACCATGCAGAGTCCATCAGACTCACAATGGCACCTTCTTATTTTTACGAGGTGCTTTTAGGGAGAGCCGTGAGATACGGCGGTCACGCTCGATGGCTGGATGGTGGAAACAAAAGTTAAGGGAGAAGCATCTGTCCCACATCTGTCTCATGCATTCCAAAGCCACTCGATGGGCCTCCAAGATGCAAGAGTTACCAGGTGAACCTGGAGGTCCACAAAGTCTGTGAGCATCGACAGTATCTAACATCAACAAAATATGCTGGTGGAGACGGAGAGAATCTTGCCAGAGCTGGAAGGGCACAGTGTCTAGACAGCAGATGGCGTTGAGATGCCAGGAGTATCCTTCTCTCCCCAGAACTATGCTGAGGCACACACAGCACTTCTCCACTCCTTCAGTCATAAGATGTCCTCGACGTCTGCAGAAGCCACAGCTGAAATAGAAGCAGCTCTCATTTTTTGGTTACGCTGCCTCACGGGAAGATCAATGAGATTGCTGTTCTGTCCAGCGTTTCCCTCTATTCTCATGCGATTACTGCGTGCAGCCCTCTCTTCCGAGAAGAAGATGGTAACAAAACTTTTTTTTTTTTTTGAGACGGAGTTTCGTTCTTGTTGCCCAGTCCGGAGTGCAATGGCACGAACTCGGCTCACCGCAACCTCTGCCTCCCGGGTTCAAGTGATTCTCCTGCCTCAGCCTCCCGAGTAGCTGGGATCACAGGTGCCCACCACCACGCCCAGCTAATTTTTGTATTTTTAGTAGAGACAGGGTTTCTCCATGTTGGCCAGGATGGTCTCGAACTCCCGACCTCAGGTGATCCACCTGCCTCAGCCTCCCAAAGTGCTGGGATTATAGGCGTGAGCCACGATGCCCAGCCTGGTAAGAAAACATGTTAAGGCTCGCCACGGTGGCTCATGCCTGTAATTCCAGCTCTTTGGGAGGCCAAGACCTGCAGATGGTTTGAGCTGAATAGTTGGAGACCAGCCTGGGCAAGATGGTGAATCCCTGTCTCTACAAAAAAACCTAAAACCTACTCAGACGTGGTTGTGCACGCTCATAATTTGAGCTGCTTGGGAGGCTGAGGTGGGAGGATCACCTGAGCCCGGGAGGTTGAGGGTTCAGTGAGCCATGATTGTACTACAGCACTCCAGCCTAGACCACAAAGCAAGACTCCTTTTAAAAAGAATTTTTTTGGCCAGCCACCGGGGCTCATGCCTGTCATCCCAGCACTTTGGGAGGTGGAGGCAGGTGGATCACCTGAGGTCAGGAGTTCGAGACCAGCCTGGCCAACATGGTGAAACTCCGTTGCTACTAAAAATACAAAAATTAGCCGGGCGTGGTGGCGGGCGCTTGTAATCCCAGCTCCTCAGGAGGCTGAGGCAGGAGAATTGCTCAAATCTGGGAGGCAGAGGTTGCAGTGAGCCGAGATCTCACCATTGCACTCCAGCCTGGGCGACACAGCAAGACTCTGTTTAAAAAAAAAGAGAAAGGTTTGACATATATTTTACGTAGCTAGGTTGCCTCTTACTCCCTGATGTTTAAATTTTCTGATGATCTGCAGTGACAATGGACAGCAGTTGGGAAAACCCCAAATTAAAATAATTCATGTGTTTTCCCGTCTTTTTTTTTTTTAATGCTGGACCCTACGTATTACCATTTATGTTCTGATTAGCAAACACCCCACTAATGGACTTAACATCCGTGGTTCATAAGGAAACCCTCTGTTCTTACTGCAGAGAGAGCTAAACACATCGGAAATTAGCAAAATCTGTGACCCGAGAACTAGCAATTCATAAATTCATTAGATTTAAAAAAAAAAAAAACCAGGGCAAGCAACGCAGCCATCCAGCAATCCTGTTAATAGCTTTTCTTCCAATGTCTAATTTACATTTCTGCCTGCCCTGGTAAAGATATTACTTCATTAAGTTGTTTTTTTTTTCCCCCCTCTAAATGAGAGAAATTTTAATGACTTCTCTTATTCATTCTTTCCATATGTAAGTAGTTATGTTTCTTACAAATGGAAATGAGACCTGAAAATTACCACAAATGGGGCCAAGCCGCACAGTCCATGTGTTCGTATTTGGAGACGGCCAAACTGCTTCCTCGAATTACGGTTAACCCTCCCGTCCATTGAGCAGACGGCCCTAATAGGTGGACTTTGAAAGTCCCTCTCGTTAAATTTATTTGAGACCGCCGAGAACACGCCAGTCCAGCTTCAGCAAATGAGCTCTGATAATATCAACCACCTGGTAAGCCCTGGTCCCCGGGGAACCCTGCATGGCTACGTCTGACCCCTGGCCCCTTGGCCTTCTGATCCTGGGGCTCAGTTCAGACAAGAAGGCGATTCTGAGAAAAAACACCTGTTGCTGTGGCTGACCCCGGAGTCAGGGTTTGGAGGGAAGGGCCTCCGGGCCTTCAGCACAGGTGTTTCCTCCAGCAGGCCCGGGGAGTTCGAGAAGCCACTGGGATGAGGAGGGAGCCAGGCAGCACGGTGCTGGGCAGGGGATGGCACCTTTCACGTCCCAGAACTCTGGGGCACTCCATGGCAGGACAACACGTGGAAAGGAGGGATTACTCCAGACTCTACAGAACATCTCATGGACATGGCTTCATGGCTGAGCTTCTGCTAAGGCAAAATAGTGAGAGAAAACGCAAGAATAAAACATAAGAGGCTGCAGGTGGACACGAAATGAAGGGCTACCTTCCTTCCAAAAATGCCTTAGATTGAGACCAACCTTCCTTCCAAAATGGCCTTAGATTGAGACCAACCTTCCTTCCAAAATTGCCTTAGATTGTGACCAACCTTCCTTCCAAAATTGCCTTAGATTGTGACCAACCTTCCTTCCAAAAATGCCAGAGCAACTACCTTCAGCTACTCAAGGACAGAGAACGACACATAGGTGTATCCCAGATCGCAGGAAGAAACCCCAGAAAGTCGACGATGTGCATATTAATTGCAGAGTGCAGGTAGGTTCCCAAAAGAGGGGACAGTGGGAATCTATCTCCGTTGGAGAGTGTGGGTGGGTGCCAAGACGGTGGTCACTGGGTATCTCTATTGTACAGTGTAGGGGGATCCTCTGATGGATGAGGCTGAGTGTGTCTATTGCAGAGTGTAGGTGGATCCCAGATGGAGGACAGTGAGTGTGTCTATTGTAGAGTGTAGGTGGGTCCCAGATGGAGGACATTGAGTGTGTCTATTGTAGACTGTAGGTGGATCCCAGATGGAGGACATTGAGTGTGTCTATTGTAGACTGTAGGTGGATCCCCAGATGGAGGACAGTGAGTGTGTCTATTGTAGACTGTAGGTGGGTCCCAGATGGAGGACATTGAGTGTGTCTATTGCAGAGTGTAGATGGATCCCAGATGGAGGACATTGAGTGTGTCTATTGTAGACTGTAGGTGGATCCCCAGATGGAGGACAGTGAGTGTGTCTATTGTAGAGTGTAGGTGGGTCCCAGATGGAGGACATTGAGTGTGTCTATTGTAGACTGTAGGTGGATCCCAGATGGAGGACATTGAGTGTGTCTATTGTAGACTGTAGGTGGATCCCCAGATGGAGGACAGTGAGTGTGTCTATTGTAGACTGTAGGTGGATCCCAGATGGAGGACAGTGAGTGTGTCTATTGTAGACTGTAGATGGATCCCAGATGGAGGACATTGAGTGTATCTATTGCAGAGTGTAGGTGGATCCCAGATGGAGGACATTGAGTGTGTCTATTGTAGACTGTAGGTGGATCCCAGATGGAGGACAGTGAGTGTGTCTATTGTAGACTGTAGGTGGATCCCAGATGGAGGACATTGAGTGTGTCTATTGTAGAGTGTAGGTGGATCCCAGATGGAGGACATTGAGTGTGTCTATTGTAGACTGTAGGTGGATCCCCAGATGGAGGACATTGAGTGTGTCTATTGTAGACTGTAGGTGGGTCCCAGATGGAGGACATTGAGTGTGTCTATTTTAGACTGTAGGTGGATCCCCAGATGGAGGACAGTGAGTGTGTCTATTGTAGACTGTAGGTGGATCCCAGATGGAGGACATTGAGTGTGTCTATTGTAGACTGTAGGTGGGTCCCAGATGGAGGACAGTGAGTGTGTCTATTGTAGACTGTAGGTGGATCCCCAGATGGAGGACAGTGAGTGTGTCTATTGTAGACTGTAGGTGGGTCCCAGATGGAGGACAGTGAGTGTGTCTATTGTAGACTGTAGGTGGATCCCAGATGGAGGACAGTGAGTGTGTCTATTGTAGACTGTAAGTGGGTCCCAGATGGAGGACATTGAGTGTGTCTAGTGTAGACTGTAGGTGGGTCCCAGATGGAGGACATTGAGTGTGTCTATTGTAGACTGTAGATGGATCCCCACATGGAGGACAGTGAGTGTGTCTATTGTAGACTGTAGGTGGGTCCCAGATGGAGGACAGTGAGTGTGTCTATTGTAGACTGTAGATGGATCCCAGATGGAGGACAGTGAGTGTGTCTATTGTAGAGTGTAGGTGGATCCCCACATGGAGGACAGTGAGTGTGTCTATTGTAGACTGTAGGTGGATCCCAGATGGAGGACAGTGAGTGTATCTATTGTAGAGGGTAGATGGATCCCAGATGGAGGACAGTGAGTGTGTCTATTGTAGACTGTAGGTGGATCCCAGATGGAGGACAGTGAGTGTATCTATTGTAGAGGGTAGGTGGATCCCAGATGGAGGACAGTGAGTGTATCTATTGTAGAGGGTAGATGGATCCCCAGATGGAGGACAGTGAGTGTGTCTATTGTAGAGTGTAGATGGATCCCCACATGGAGGACAGTGAGTGTGTCTATTGTAGACTGTAGGTGGATCCCAGATGGAGGACAGTGAGTGTATCTATTGTAGAGGGTAGATGGATCCCCAGATGGAGGACAGTGAGTGTGTCTATTGTAGACTGTAAGTGGATCCCCAGATGGAGGACAGTGAGTGTATCTATTGTAGAGGGTAGATGGATCCCAGATGGAGGACAGTGAGTGTGTCTATTGTAGACTGTAGGTGGATCCCAGATGGAGGACAGTGAGTGTATCTATTGTAGAGGGTAGGTGGATCCCAGATGGAGGACAGTGAGTGTGTCTATTGTAGAGGGTAGATGGATCCCAGATGGAGGACAGTGAGTGTATCTATTGTAGAGTGTAGGTGGGTCCCAGATGGAGGACAGTGAGTGTGTCTATTGTAGAGGGTAGATGGATCCCAGATGGAGGACAGTGAGTGTGTCTATTGTAGACTGTAGGTGGATCCCAGATGGAGGACAGTGAGTGTATCTATTGTAGAGGGTAGGTGGATCCCAGATGGAGGACAGTGAGTGTGTCTATTGTAGAGGGTAGATGGATCCCAGATGGAGGACAGTGAGTGTGTCTATTGTAGACTGTAGGTGGATCCCAGATGGAGGACATTGAGTGTGTCTATTGTAGACTGTAGGTGGGTCCCAGATGGAGGACAGTGAGTGTGTCTATTGTAGACTGTAGGTGGGTCCCAGATGGAGGACAGTGAGTGTGTCTATTGTAGACTGTAGATGGATCCCAGATGGAGGACAGTGAGTGTGTCTATTGTAGAGGGTAGATGGATCCCCAGATGGAGGACAGTGAGTGTGTCTATTGTAGACTGTAGGTGGATCCCAGATGGAGGACAGTGAGTGTGTCTATTGTAGAGTGTAGGTGGATCCCAGATGGAGGACAGTGAGTGTATCTATTGTAGAGGGTAGATGGATCCCCAGATGGAGGACAGTGAGTGTGTCTATTGTAGACTGTAAGTGGATCCCCAGATGGAGGACAGTGAGTGTATCTATTGTAGAGGGTAGATGGATCCCAGATGGAGGACAGTGAGTGTGTCTATTGTAGACTGTAGTGGATCCCAGATGGAGGACAGTGAGTGTATCTATTGTAGAGGGTAGGTGGATCCCAGATGGAGGACAGTGAGTGTGTCTATTGTAGACTGTAGGTGGATCCCAGATGGAGGACAGTGAGTGTATCTATTGTAGAGGGTAGATGGATCCCCAGATGGAGGACAGTGAGTGTGTCTATTGTAGACTGTAAGTGGATCCCCAGATGGAGGACAGTGAGTGTATCTATTGTAGAGTGTAGGTGGATCCCAGATGGAGGACAGTGAGTGTGTCTATTGTAGACTGTAGGTGGATCCCAGATGGAGGACATTGAGTGTGTCTATTGTAGACTGTAGGTGGATCGCAGATGGAGGACAGTGAGTGTGTCTATTGTAGACTGTAGGTGGACCCCACATGGAGGACATTGAGTGTGTCTATTGTAGACTGTAGGTGGATCCCAGATGGAGGACATTGAGTGTGTCTATTGTAGACTGTAGGTGGATCCCAGATGAAGGACATTGAGTGTGTCTATTGTAGACTGTAGGTGGGTCCCAGATGGAGGACAGTGAGTGTGTCTATTGTAGACTGTAGGTGGATCCCAGATGGAGGACAGTGAGTGTGTCTATTGTAGACTGTAGGTGGATCCCAGATGGAGGACATTGAGTGTGTCTATTGTAGACTGTAGGTGGATCCCAGATGGAGGACATTGAGTGTGTCTATTGTAGACTGTAGGTGGATCCCAGATGGAGGACATTGAGTGTGTCTATTGTAGACTGTAGGTGGACCCCACATGGAGGACATTGAGTGTGTCTATTGTAGACTGTAGGTGGATCCCCAGATGGAGGACAGTGAGTGTGTCTATTGTAGACTGTAGGTGGATCCCAGATGGAGGACAGTGAGTGTGTCTATTGTAGACTGTAGGTGGATCCCAGATGGAGGACATTGAGTGTGTCTATTGTAGACTGTAGGTGGATCGCAGATGGAGGACAGTGAGTGTGTCTATTGTAGACTGTAGGTGGACCCCACATGGAGGACATTGAGTGTGTCTATTGTAGACTGTAGGTGGATCGCAGATGGAGGACAGTGAGTGTGTCTATTGTAGACTGTAGGTGGACCCCACATGGAGGACATTGAGTGTGTCTATTGTAGACTGTAGGTGGATCCCAGATGGAGGACAGTGAGTGTGTCTATCGTAAAGTGTAGACGGCTCCGTAGATGCGGGAGACTCGTTACTTCTATTTTACCGTGTAGGTTAGATGTCTCCTGTTGTGCCCACTGGATATTTCTTTGTAGAGTGTAGCTTGCTTCCCCAGGCGGTGAACCTGGACATTTGCTCAGGTAAAGGTTATGTTGCAATGTCGGTGTGTATGAGGCTTTCGGACACTGCCTGATTCCGTGACAGCCGTCTCTTTGGCCTCGATTGTGCTTCGGTGGCTGAATTTTGCCCTTTCTGAAGCTTTCTCTTCCACTTCTGTCACAGGCGTCTCTTCTGAGCCTCGTCTGTGCCGGTTGGCGTCACCTGGAACAGCCCCTTTGTTTCCAGAGTGGCCGCCTAGGCTTTCCTCTGTGGCCATTGCAGGTGACATGCAGCTCCAAATCCCGTTCCTCATTTTTGTCAACAGCCTGCATTGCAAAAGACACAGGTTTAGTCTCTGTTTTCTTTATGGAGCGTCTATGGTGAAACAGGGTCATAGGGTGGGAACCTAACCTGCTTAAATCCTTCCTGTAATTCCTTCCTTCCTTCCTTCCTTCCTTCCTTCCTTCCTTCCTTCCTTCCTTCCCTCCCTCCCTCCCTCCCTTCTTTCTTTTCCTTCCTTCCTTCCTTCCTTCCTTCCTTCCCTCCCTCCCTCATTCTTTTCCTTCCTTCCTTCCTTCCTTCCTTCCTTCCTTCCTTCCTTCCTTCCTTCCTTCCTTCCCTCCCTCCCTCATTCTTTTCCTTCCTTCCTTTCTTCCTTCCTTCCTTCCCTCCCTTCCTCTTTTCCTTCCTTCCCTCCCTCTCTCCCTTCCTTCCCTCCCTCCTTTCCTCCTTTACTTCCTTCCCTCCCTCCCTCATTCTTTCCTTCCCTCCTTCCCTCCCACCCTTCCTTCCCTCTCTCCCTCCCTCATTCTTTCCTTCCCTTCCTCCCTCCCTCTCTCCCTTCCCTCCCTTCCTTCCTTCCTTCCTTCCTTCCTTCCTTCCTTCCTTCCCTCTTTTTCCCTCCCTCCCTCCCTCATTCTTTCCTTTCCTTCCTTGCTTCCTTCCCTCCCTCCCTCCCTTCCTCTCTTTCCTTCCTCCATCCCTCCCTCCCTCCCTCCCTTCCTTCCCTCCCTCCCTCCTTTCTTCCTTTCCTTCCTTCCCTCTCTCCCTCATTCTTTCCTTCCCTCCCACCCTTCCTTCCTTCTTTCCCTCCCTCATTCTTTCCTTCCATTCCTCCCTCCCTCCCTCTCTCCCCTCCTTCCCTCCCTTCCTTCTTTCCTTCCCTCCCTCTCTCCCTACCTTCCTTCCCTTCCTCCCTCCCTCATTCTTTCCTGCCCTCCCTCCCTCCCACCCTTCCTTTCTTGCCTTCCTCATTCTTTCCTTCCCTTCCTCCCTCCTTCTCTCCCTTCCCTCCATCCCTTCCCCCCTCCCTCCCTCCCTCCCTCCCTCCCTTCCTTCCTCCCTTCCCCCCTCCCTTCCTTCCTCCCTTCCTCCCTCCCTTCCTTCCTCCCTCCCTTCCTTCCTTCCTCCCTTCCTTTCCCCACTTTTTTTCTTTGATGGAGTCTCACTCTGTGGCCCAGGCTGGAGTGCAGTAGCATGACCTCGGCTCACTGCAACCTCCACCTCCCGTGTTCCAGTGATTCTCCCACCTCAGCCTTCTGAGTAGCTGGGACTACAGATGCCCACCACACCCGGCTAATTTTTGTGTTTTTAGTAGAGACGGGGTTTCGTCATGTTGGCCAGGCTGGTCTCGAACTCCTGACCTCAAGTGATCCGCCCGCCTCGGCCTCCCAAAGTGCTGGGATGACAGGCATGAGCCACCATACCCGGCCGAAAGACACATTTTTAATCTCCTTTTTATTTATGGAGTGTCTATGTTGAAAAAAGGGTGATGGGGTGGGAACCTAACCTGCTTAAATCCTTCCGGAAATTTCTATCTACACAGGTTCCCAAGGTCACCCTCCCACACTGGACCGGGCTGCCGCCTGCTTGTTCACTGGGGACTGTCATCACGGGCTGCCTCACCTGGTAGGGACCCTGCCATGACCCCAGGGCATAAACCTTCCATATCTGGCATCCTTCAAGACTCTGGCCTGCTCAGATATTAAACAGCCAATTTTGGACCATTTAAAAAAAAAAAAAAAAGAGGGGGAGAGGAGAGAGGGGGGTGGCTGTGACTGTGCTTTGGGAATTCAGCCTGGCCTTGTCAGAAATCATTGCTGCTTTGGCCAGCGAGAGCTTTCAGATCCACACGGCTCCACATCACTCCGGCTGAGGCCAAGCTTCTGTGTTGGGTTCCAGACGTGAAAGGTCAGCGTAGCAGTGCAAAGATCCTCATTAAGGCAACCAGATTCTTGAAGCAAAAAAAAAAAAAAAAAAAAAAAAAAAAAAAAAGCGTGCGAGAGAGAGAGAGAGAGAGAGAGAGAGAAGATTATTGGCAAGGCCACAACCACCCTGGCAATTACCTTCATCTTTCTCCCAGCATTTTGGCAAACCTCGGAAACCCACATCTGAAATCCATCGCCACGGCCTCTCATCTTCTCAAAACCCGGTGCCATCAGGAGGCACGTTCACGCCGCCGCGTTTTTAAGGTTGAAACAATTTGCAGTGTGTTTCCGAGATGACTGAACTGCAAACGGAGGGAACACGGGTTCTGAGTCAGTCCCTCGCTTGGCTCTTGCCGTACATGGAGAACAAGAGGGAGACCCAATTGCTTTCACCCCTGCTGGAAGCAAATCCAACTTATCACTTCGCATAAGGCTGTGGGTATGATCCCTGCCACGGTTCATCAGCGGGTCCCGGGGCTGACGAGCCTCCATCAGCCCCACTTAGCAGTAAGGATGTCAACTTGTCAAGTGTTTTTAAGGCTGGGAGGCTGCAGACAACCCTCACCAATTTCTCTGGGAAGCCAGGGAAGCTGGGAGGCCCTCCCCTCTGTAACATCCGTACTTTACAGAGTCAGTCAATGTGAAGGCAAACGCTGGGCACCGGAGAAGCTGGGGAGGGAATTTTTGTAACATTCTTCCCCAGGGAGTGTAAAAGGACAACATCATCACCGCCTTTCAGAGAAACTCCAGGCTTTTCTGCCGGCAAAAGAACAATTAAATGGCAACGGGATAATGAACCTTCCCATTTCAATAAGGCTGCCACGGACGCCTATTTCAGGGACAGCATCTCTGGCCGCCGGGCTGCTGGGCTATCTGTTCTGTTCTGCAGGGATGAGCAGAGAGACCCTAAGAGGATTGAAAGGACCCCCAAAGGCCCACTTCTCCATACAGGGGAGCTGGAGAATATGAGGGGGGAATGGAGGGTGTTCAGATGTTCAAAGGCCACACGGTCCCAAGTCTCTGGACACCAGTGAGTCTTGTGTTCCGCTGTCTGTGACCCACATCTTAGAAATGGATGGTTCACATCTGGGAGAAAAAGGATACGGAATGGCTGGGCCACCCCACCCCGTTTTTTTTTTTTTTTATTTTGATCTTCTGTGGGACGGAGTCTCGTTCTGTCGCCCCGGCTGGAGCGCAATGGCACGATCTCGGCTCACTGCAACCTCCGCCTCCTGGGTTCAAGTGACTCTCCTGCCTCAGCCTCCCGAGTAGCTGGGACGACAGGCATCCACCTCCACACCCTGCTAATTTTTTGTATCTTTAGTAGAGACAGGGTTTCACCATATTGGTCAGGCTGGTCTCGAACCCCTGACCTGAGGTACTTGCCCGCCTCGGCCTCCCAAAGTGCTGAGATTACAGGCATGAGCCACTGTGCCTGGTCTTTTTTTTTTTTTTTGACAGAATCTTGCTCCATCACCCAGGTTGGAGTGCAAGGACACGATCTAGACTCACTGCAACCTCCACCTCCCAGATTCATGGGATTCACCTGCCTCAGCCTCCCGAGTAGCTGGGATGACAGGCGCCCGCCACCACGCCCGGCTAATTTTTTGTATTTTTAGTAGAGACGGGGCTTCACCATGTTGGCCAGGCTGGTCTTGAACTCCTGACCTCAGGTGATCCACCTGCCTCAGCCTCCCAAACTGCTGGGATTTCTTTTTTTGTTTATTTGAGACGGAGTCTTGCTCCGTCACCCAGGATGGAGTGCAATGGTGCAATCTCAGCTCACTGCAACCTCTGCTTCCTGGGTTCAAGCAATTCTCCTGCCTCAGCCTCCCGAGTAGCTGGGATTACAGGCACCTGCCACCACACCTGGCTAATTTTTGTATTTTTAGCAGAGACGGGGGTTTCACCATGTTGGCCAGGCTGGTCTTGAACTCCTGACCTCAGGTGATCTGCCCGCCTCGGCCTCCCAAAGTGCTGGGATGACAGGCCTGAGCCACCGCAACCGGCCTTTTTTGTTTGTTTATTATTATTATTATTTTTTGTTTACAGAATCTCACTCTGTCACCCAGGCTGGAGTGCAGGGGCGTGATCTCAGCTCACTGCAACCTCCACCTCCCGAGTTCAAGCCATTCTCCTGACTCAGCCTCCAAGTAGCTGGGGTGACAGGTGCACATCACCACACCCGGCTAATTATTTTTTTTATTTTTAGTAGAGATGGGGTTTCACCATGTTGGCCAGGCTGGTCTCGAACTCCTGACCTCAGGTGACCCTCCTGCCTCAGCCTCCCAAAAGGCTGGGATGACAGGCTTGAGCCCCCCGGCTCGGCCTCTTACCCCGATGTCTGTAAGGACTTCGGGAAACCACAGAGAACTCAAGGTCATCCTGCAATTTCTTACTTTCTTAGTGGTCTGCTTCGGACAGTCATGCTGCTTTGGACAGTGTGGACATGGAAGGGACTCCTGAGTCTAACCCAGACTCCAGCCACCGGGTCCGTCGAAGTCACCAGTGCTGGCACGGGTCTCCTTTGAGTATCATTACCGGCCTCCCTGGTGGGTGTCTGTGCTGGGCGACAGGTTCTAACAACGTGTGGCCGGCCACCACTCATTCCCTCTGGGCTCATTACTACAAACGATTATTCCCCGGTTAGCAAATTGAAAGTAGAAAAGTTGGCCGGGCGCGGTGGCTCACGCCTGTCATCCCAGCACTTTGGGAGGCCGAGGCAGGTGGATCACAAGGTCAGGAGTTCGAGACCAGCCTGGCCAACACGGTGAAACCCCGTCTCTACTAAAATTACAAAAATTAGCCAGGGGTGGTGGCGGGCTCCTGTGGTCCCAGCTACTCGGGAGGCTGAGGCAGGAGAATGGCCTGAACCCAGGAGGTAGAGGTTGCAGTGAGCCGAGATGGTGCCACTGCACTCCAGCCTGGGCGACAGAGCAAGACTCCATCTCAAAAAAAAAAGAAAGAAAGAAAAAAAAGAAAGAAAGTAGAAAAGCCTGTGGCATTTGGGAGCGTTTGCGAGCATCAGGCCAGACCCGTGAGCCGACGGTGTCCTCATGAATCGGTTCTTTCTGAGGAAGGCTGTGGCATTCTGTGTGTATGTCTTGTCCTGCAGAGCCAAAAAGAAAAAAAAGAAATAAATAGAATGCTTTTAAATCCCTGCATTCCGCAGCTCCTCCTGCCCCTGGCCTTGCAAGCTGGAATGAAGCACCGCACATCTGCCTCTCTGCGTGGACTCCTGTGGTGCAGAGCTGTTCTCTTAACCCGGACCCCTTTCACGCTTTGAAATAGATGTGGGGTTTTGAGTGAGCTTCGGTAAGTTTCCCCTTCTAATGCTTCCGCATTTTCGCTTCTGTTCTGTGGGTATCAGAACGTTCTGTTCTCCACATGCGCGAGCACACACGCACAATCGAATGTGCAAAACACGTCAGAGGCAGGATGATTTGCAAAATGCGTCAAATGCAGGATGATTTGCAAAATGCGTCAAATGCCGGTTTATTTGCAAAAGATGTCAGGTGCAGGATGATTTGCAAAAGACATCAAACGCAGGACTAGTTGCAAAAGTCAAATGTAGGTTTATTTGCAAAAGACATCAAGTGCAGGATTCTTTGCAAAAGACGTCAAATGCAGGTTTATTTGCAAAAGACGTCATACGTGGGAGATTTGCAAAATGCGTCAAATGCGGTTTATTTGCAAAAGATGTGAAATGCAGGATGATTTGCAAAAGATATCAAACGCAGGACTAGTTGCAAAAGTCAAACGCAGGTTTATTTGCAAAAGACATCAAGTGCAGGTTTATTTGCAAAAGACATCAAGTGCAGGATTCTTTGCAAAAGACTTCAAATGCAGGTTTATTTGCAAAAGACGTCATATGTGGGATGATTTGCAAAATGCGTCAAATGCAGGATTATTTAAAAGGCATCAAATGCAAGTTTATTTGCAAAAGATGTCAAATGCAGGTGTATTTGCAAAAGACGTCAAATGCAGGATTATTTGCAAAATGCGTCAAATGCAAGTTTATTTGCAAAGTCAAATGCAGGTTTATTTGCAAAAGATGTCAAATGCAGGATTATTTGCAAAATGCGTCAAATGCAGGTTTATTTGCAAAAGACGTCAAATGTGGGATGATTTGCAAAATGCGTCAAATACAGGATTATTTGCAAAATGCGTCAAGTGCAGGATTATTTAAAATTCATCAAATGCAGGTTTATTTGCAAAAGATGTCAAATGCAGGTTTATTTGCAAAAGACATCAAATGCAGGATTATTGACAAAATATGTCAAATGCAGGATTATTTGCAAAATGCGTGAAATGCAGGATTATTTGCAAAATGCGTGAAATGCAGGTTTATTTGCAAAAGACATCAAATACAGGATTATTTGCAAAATGCGTCAAATGCAGGTTTATTTAAAATGCAAAATGCATCAAATACAGGATTTATTTGCAATCCTAATGCAGAATGCAAAAGACATCAAATACAGGATTATTTGCAAAATGCGTCAAATGCAGGTTTATTTAAAATGCATCAAATGCAAGTTTATTTGCAAAAGATGTCAAATGCAGGATTATTTGCAAAAGACACCAAATGCAGGATTATTTGCAAAATGCGTCAAATGCAGGTTTAGTCCATAAGAGAGTACGTTGGAGGGGTAATACCTCTGTGGTGAATTTCCTGTTACCTTTTCAGGAGTAATCAGTTCCAAAACGATGGAAATTTAACAAAATGCCCATTGTTTAGAATCCAAGCCATGAACTCGTTTTACGTCCGGCCGCCGCCCCTTAATCACACACATGAGAAATCTGTAATTGGCACTGACTTCTTTACTTTTCCTCATTCATTTAATTGAAACTGTAGAAAAATGTTTGAAGGTGTTTTTGTTTTAAATTCAGAGATGCAGCATTTGTTGGTGTGAAATAATCATATACGTTTTCCTTTCCAAGGAAGGAGTTCCTCAAGCAGCCGGTATCAGCAAATGCATTTTTTTTTTTCTTGTTTAAACGGCTCGCTCTGTCACCCAGGCTGGAGTGCAAAGGCGTGATCTTGGCTCACTGCAACCTCCGCCTCCCGGGCTCAAGCGATTCTCCTGCCTCAGCCTCCCGAGTAGCTGGGATTACAGGCACCTGCCCCACGCCCGGTTAATTTTTTTTTTTTTTGTACTTTTAGTAGAGACGGGGTTTCACCGTGTTGGCCAGGCTGGTCTAGAACTCCCGGCCTCAGGTGATCTGCCCGCCTCGGCCTCCCAAAGTGCTGGAATTACAGGTGTGAGCCACCGCGCCTGGCCAGAAAATGCATGTTTGAAAAAATACACGGTCATCATAGTGCTTTGTTACCTGCCAAAAATTCTGGGACTGATCCAACCGTTGAAGGAAAATTCCAAACCCCGAACAAAAAATAACTCTATGAGGTTGTCACAAACATGAGTCATGCTTTTTAGACCCAGTAAGGGATTTGGGGCATTAGTATTAGAGGTGAGGACCACATTCTGGTTTTTGTTTTTGAGATGGAGTCTCACTCTGTCACCCAGGCTGGAAGGCAGTGGTGCGATCTCAGTTCACTGCAAAGTCCGCCTCCCAGGTTCAAGCCGTTCTCCTGCCTCAGCCTCCAGAGTAGCTGAGATTACAGGTGAGCACCACCACACCCACCTCATTTTTTTGTATTTTTACTGGAGACGGGGTTTCACTCTGTCGGCCAGGCTGGTCTTGAACTCCTGACGTCAAGTGATCTACCTGCCTCCGCCTCCCAAAGTGCTGGGATGACAGGTGCACCCGGCCAGCACCACATTCTTGAAGGGGACATTGGGGGAATGTGGTGTAAGAAAATCTGGAGAAGAAAAGATTATATATTTGTATAACCATCATCTTCTCATATAATAGTACTTAGAAATCTTTTCCTTTATATTACAAACATAAAATATTTTTAGATACACACCTTCATATCTTTAAGTATATAATTTCATATACTATATATCAATCTATACTATCAATAATGTGTTTTTGATATATAATATTTTTATTGTATATAATATAACAACATTCAATATTCAATATTCAAGAATCACATGAACCTGGAGGCAGAAATTGCAGTGAGCTGAGATTGTGCCACTGCACTCCAGCCTGGTTGACAGACTGAGACTCTCTCAAAAAATATATATATGCAGTATATATAATATACATATATAATATATAATATACATATATACAATATTTACATAAGTTATATATAAAATATTTATCACTATATACACATATATTTTATATAAATATATAATATGTATTTTTATATATCTGTGTATATTATTTTGAGATGGAGTATGAGTCTATTGCCCAGGCTGGAGTGCAGTGGCGTGATCTCGGCTCACTGCAACCTCTGCCTCCAGGTTCTAAATATATATATTTATATATATATTATACATATTTTTATATAAACATATTTATTTATATTTATATATTTAAATATACATATAATATATAATATATTTATATATTTTTATATAAATACACATTTTATATATAATATATAATATATTTATATAATATATAGTAATATATAAATATATATAATTGTGTAATATATAAATATATATAATTGTATATTATAATATATAAATATAATAATTGTATATTATAATATATAAATATATAATTGTATCGTATATATAAATATAAAAAATATAATATAAATATATATGTATTTATGTATATTATATATTATAAAATATATAAATATGTAAAAATATATATTATATAAATATATATTTATTGTTGTATATTATATTATTGTTTTAATGCTCAAGTCTGGTCATTTATTACAGCAGGTTTTGCAAACTAATGTATATATATTACACATAATATATAAATATATATAAAATACCTATGTGTCTATATACGGTGATGCCACTTTTGTCTGTAAGCTGAACGCACCACAGACCCAGACACATATCTTCGTGCTCGGCCTTGCTCCATTTCCACGTTTCAGCTCTTATGAAAACCCACGCACACATTTTCATTTGAACACCTGCTTTCCGAATACTTTTTGAGAGTGCCCGCGAGAAACAGCGGGGAGAGGTCTTGTAAACTCATCTCCTCCTCCTCCTTCTGCCCCACTGTCCAGGTGGCCAGGCCTAGGATCCCACGCAGGTGAAAATCTGAGCATCTTGTTTTTTTTTTTTTAGAACCCACTTTCCCTTCAGCCGGCTTATTTTTCTGCAGCATTTCCCGGGACATCTCTTGGCAGGGAACCACCTACAGCTGTTCAAACGGGGGCCCTGTGCCGCCGCCCTCGAAGTGGCCAAGGGGATCAGAAACGTTGCGAGGATAACGATGGAAAAAGTTGGCTGGGGATGCAGGGGAGGGGACGAAAACGCAGGCTGGGGAACGATTGCCAGCCAGGATGGCGTGTGAGATTTACAGTAGGACCCCACAGACCCATAAAACCAGGTTACAGGCCCACTGGACCTATTACTTAGACTGAATAAAGTAGGGGATTTGAGTGGCGGCTGTGTGCTCTCCCCAGCAGCCTCGTGCACCCACCTGCCACCTCTGGACAGGTTCCAGGGTTCACTGGGCCTAGAAGGACTCCCCCCACCCCACCCACACACACCGCTCACATCAGCAAGGCTTGGGAGAGTTCTACCCTCAGAATGCTTTGCGGTTCTTAGGACGCCCCGTGCCATCTTGCACACTTTCTTGCAAACAGGGCACGTGCATCTGGAAAGGACAAAGATGGCTTTTAAGAAACAAGGTATTAGGGAGGTTGAGGAGGGTGGATGACTTGAGGTCAGGAGTTCCAGACCAGCCTGGCCAACAACGCCGTCTCTACTAAAAATAAAAATAAAAAAAATACAAAAATTAGCTGGGCGTGGTGGTGGATGCCTGTATTTCCAGCTATCTGGGAGGCTGAGGCAGAGAATTGCTTGAACCTTGGGGGCGGAGGTTGCAGTGAGCCGAGATGGCGCCACTGCACTCCAGCCTGGGCAATAGATTGACACTCTATCTCAAAAAAAAAAAAAAAAAAAAAGAAAGGAAAAAAAAGAAGAGGAGACACAGACAACAGAAGGCCACATGGAGACGGAGGCAGAGACTGGAGTGATGCGGCCACACGTCCAGGGACGCCTGGAGCCCCCGGGAGCTGGGAGAGGCAGGAAGGAGCCTCCCCTAGAGCCTCAAGAAGGAACCAAACATAGTTGCAATGGGTTGGGATGGTGACCTCAAAAGATCTGTCCATGTCCTAAGCCCTGGAACCTGGGAATGAGACCTCATTTGGAAAATGGTTCTTTGCAGATATGATTAAAGATCTGGAGATGAGATAATCCTACATTAGGATGGGCCCTAAACACAATGACAGGTGTCCTAAGAGAAGAGGAGACACAGACGCAGAGGAGGAGGCCATGTGGAGACGGAGGCAGAGACTGGAGTGATGCGGCCACAAGCCCAGGGACGCCTGGAGCCCCCGGGAGCTGGGAGAGGCAGGAAGGAGCCTCCCCTAGAGCCTCCGGAGGGAACTGGGTACAAGTGACGTAGACTGAATTGTAATCCCCCAAAAAGGTCTATCCAGGTCCCGATCCCCAGAACCTGTGAACAAGACCTTATTCGAAAAAGGGGTGTTTGCAGATGTAAGTAAATAAAGGACCTTAAGATGAGATCACCCTGAATTATCCCGGTGGTCCCTAAATCCAATAACAGGTGTCCTTCTAAGAGACAGAAGAGGAGACACAGACACCGAGGAGACGGCCACGCCTGGAGCCCCCAGGAGCTGGGAGAGGCAGGAAGGATCCACCATGAAAGCCTCTGGAGGGAACGTGGCCCTGAGACACCTGGACCTCAGACTCCTGGGCTCCAGGACTGGGAAAGGATCAACTTCTGTTGTCTCAAGCTTCCAGTATCTGTGAATGAGACCTTATTTCAAAATAGGGTCTTTATAGACACAGTTAACTCAAGAAGTATGAGATGACATCATCCTGGAGTACGGTGGGCCGTAAATGCAATGACAGGTGTCCTTCTAGAGACAGAAGAGGACACACAGACGCAGAGGAGGAGGCCACGTGGAGACGGAGGCAGAGACTGGAGTGATGCGGCCACAAGCCCAGGGATGCCTGGAGCCCCCGGGAGCTGGGAGAGGCAGGAAGGAGCCTCCCCTACAGCGTCCAGAGGGACCTCAGCCCTGAAACATCTTCATCTTAGACTTCTGGTCTCTAGGAGAGGGAGAGGCTAAGTCTGTATTGTTTTAATGCTCAAGCCTGTGGTCATTTATTACAGCAGGTTTTGCAAACTCATGCTCATTTATTACAGCAGGTTTTGCAAACGAATATTCAAGCCTGTGGTCATTTATTACAGCAGGTTTTGCAAACGAATCCACTAACCGGTGACTTCAAAGACCGGTGCACCATACAGGCTCTTTGAAGCCCCGACTCCCTGACCAGACAGATGCACACACACCAACTTTTTCTGCCACAATGAAAGCAAAACCTTATTACTCTGGACTGTGGCTCCCATCTCCTGTCCGATGAAGGAGGAGGTTTGAGGGTACCCGAAAGAGCTTCACGACCAGTTAAAACACAGAAACAAAAAAAGAAAAAGAAACAAACAGAAATTCAGGAGAGATCCCGCGGTGTCTGTGAACCGGGGGTTATATCTTGTTAACGCGACGTGGCCTGATGTCATAGGAGAGACTCTTCATGGACTTAAAAATCTCTCTTTGACGATGAGTTCGTGTCCTTTGCAGGGACATGGGTGAAGCTGGAAATCCTCATTCTCAGCAAACTCACACAAGAACAGAAAACCAAACACCTCATGTTCTCACTCCTAAGTGGGAGGTGAACAATGAGAACACATGGACACAGGGAGGGGAACGTCACACACTGGGGCCTGTTGGTGGATGGGGGACTAGGGGAGGGAGAGCATTAGGAGAAATACCTAATGTAGATGACGGGTTGACAGGTGCAGCGAACCACCATGGCACGTGTACACCTGTCTCACAAACCTGCCCGTTCTGCACCTGTATCCGAGAACCGAAAGTATAATAATAAAAAGCAAAAGAAAAGAAAAACATGGTTCTGTCTTTTAATCAACCAAAGGAAAAAGAGTGGCTCACAACTTCTTACTTCCAAAAAAACAAAAAATAAAAAATGGCATATTAAAAAGAAAAGCTAAAACAGTAAATTTGGCAATGATATGATTTTTAAAGATTGCTTTTAAACAGCCATTCACTTCAAACTGCTTATGCAAAAGAGGTGTTCGAGGCAAGTCAGTGACCCATTTTTTTTTTTTTTTTTTTTGGGACAGTCTCGCTCTGTCACCCAGGCTGGAGTGCAGTGGTGTGATCTCGGCTCACTGCAACCTCCGCCTCCCGGGTTCATGCCATTCTCCTGCCTCAGCCTCCCGAGTAGCTGGGACTACAGGCACCCGCCACCAGGCCTGGCTAATTTTTTTGTATTTTTAGTAGATACAGGGTTTCACCATGTTAGCCAGGCTGGTCTCAATCTCCTGACCTGGTGATCCGCCCACCTCGGTCTCCCAAAGTGCTGGGATTATAGGCGTGAGCCACTGCGCCTGGCCAAATCTCTCTTTTAATCAATCAAAGGAATGAGAATGGGTCAGAACTTTCTACATATATATATATATGTAGATATATATATATATATCTATATATAGATATATATAGATATATCTTTTTAATATGGCATATTAAAAAGAAAAGTTAAAACAGTAAATTTGGCAATTACATGATTTTTAAACAGTGTTTTTACAGAGCCGTTCACATCAAACTGCTTATGCAAAAGAAGTGTTCGAGGCAAGCCAGTGACCCACTTTCTGGCTTTTTTATTATTTTTTGAGACAGAGTCTCGCTGTGTCTCCCAGGCTGGAGTGCAACGGTGTGGTCTCGGCTCACTGCAACCTCCACCTCCCCGGTTCAAGCGATTCTCCTGCCTCAGCCTCCCAAGTATGTGGGATGACAGGCGCCTGCCACCACGCCCAGCGAATTTTTGTATTTTTAGTAGAGACGGGGTTTCACCATGTTGGTCAGGCTGGTCTCGAACTCCTGACCTCAAGTGATCCGCCCGCCTCGGCCTCCCAAAGTGCTGGGATGACAGGCCTGAGCCACCGCGCCCCTGGCCCATCACCTCTTTGGGAAATTGTTGGCAGGATACTCAAATTGGGGGAACACAGATATTAAGCAAATACAAACAACACACACGTTTCTCGGATATCATCTCCTTGTACTCAGTCACTCCACGGCCACAGATGTGGAGAAATGGAATTAGGGATACTTTTTTTTTTTTTTTGAAATGGAGTTTCCCTCTTGTCGCCCAGGCTGGAGTGCAGTGGCACCATCTCGGCTCACTGCAACCCCCACCTCCCAGGTTCAAGCGATTCTCCTGCCTCAGCCTCCTGAGTAGCTGGGATTACAGGCACCCGCCACCACGCCCGGCTAATTTTTGTATTTTTAGTAGAGACGGGGTTTCACCATGTTGGTCAGGCTGGTCTTGAACTCCCCACCTCCGGTGTTCCAACCACCTAAAAAAGACAAGAGTGTAATCATATGGTAGTTTGTTTTTTATGCATGTTAACTGCTTACAAAATGCATATGCACGGCCGGGGGCGGTGGCTCATGCCCGTAATCCCAGCACTTTGGGAGGCCGAGGTGGGCAGATCGCCTGAGGTCAGGCGTTCGAGACCAGCCTGGCCCAAATGACGAAACCCCGTCTCTACTAAAAATGCAAACATTAGCCAGCCGTGGTGGCAGGTGCCTGTAGTCCCAGCTACTCCAGAGGCTGAGGCAGGAGAATCAATTGAACGTGGGAGCCAGAGGTTGCAGTGAGCCAAGATTGGGCTATTGCACTGCAGACTGGGTGACAGAGCAAGACTCTGTCTTGGAAAGAAAAAATAAAAAAAAAATAAAAAGCAGGCTGGGCGCGGTGTCTCACGTCTGTCATCCCAGCAGTTTGGGAAGCCGAGGCGGGCGGATCACGAGGTCAGTGGTTCGATACCAGCCCGACGAAACCTCGTCTCTACTAAAAAATACCAAAATGAGGCGGGCCTGGTGGCAGGTGCCTGTCATCTCGGTTATTCAGGAGGCTGAGGCAGGAGAATCGCTTGAACCTGGGAGGCGGAGGGTGCATGAGTTGAGATCGTGCCTCTGCACTCCAGCCTGGGTGACAGAGTGAGACTCTATCTCAAAATAGATAAATAAATAAACAAACAAATAAATAAAAACAAATAAATAATAATAAATAATAAAATAAATAATAAATAATAAAATAAATAATAAATAAATAAATATAAATAAATAAAAATAAATAAGTAAATAAATAAATAAAAATAAATAAATAAAAAATAATAAAAATAATAAAATAAATAATATATAAATAATAAAATAAAATAATAAAAATAAGTAAAAAATAAAAAAAAATTTTAAAAAGCCATTTTAACGTGTTGAATTAGCCATGCAAAGGCAAACCCCATCCATTAAAAAAATTCCTCCAGGATTCCCAAGTTTGGAGAGCTCAGGAGACATTACTCGGTGCCGTCTGGAGGCTTATTAGGGGGGAAATGTCCCTCGTCTGTATAAGAGCGTAGACACAGGGGCCGAACACAGGACAGGTCTGCCTCGGAAAGGCTTGGGAGGAGGCGGCAGTTGCATAAATAGAAACTGGCATTTGCAGCAGTTGCAAGCTCAAGCCCTAAGCAGCTGCACATCTCGATGAAAAAAAAAAAAAAAAAAAGCCAGGTGTGCATTTATCTTGAGAGAATGTGTTAATTCTACTCAGTGTTCCCTGCCTGGTACAATGAAGGCCCAGGCGGCAGCTCTCTTAGAAATAGTAATTTTTTAAAAATTATTATTATTATTTTATATTAAAAAAAACAAAGTAAAAAAAATAGTACAAAAAAAAAAAAAAAAAAAAAAAAAGAAATAGTAACTGTTTTGTTCCGCCTTTAAAACGTGTGCTTTTCTTTCTGGAGGTCAGCTAGCAAGAGCTGTCCAGGGTCACCTGCTCTGACCCGAGGAAGAAAAGATACTCCCAACAACGGTATCCACGGGGGCATAGACTGGAAATACAGTCTGGGGTGTAGCTTTTGCAATTTCCCTGTCTCCCCCTTCTCTACGAGAGGAAAACTTCTGAGGCAACCAGATACTGCTCTTCTCTCTCCCCAGGTTCTAAAATTAGAAACATGGTAAATGATTTGCATCTTGAGATTGGTACCTTCCATAGCATGTTTATTGATGGTGACTCCTCTCATTTATTGGGAAGGAAATCTACAAAAGGGACACGTTAGACAATACTGAAGGGTAGAGGAGGAGGTAGTGACAGTTTTGCTATTTTAATTTCACCCCAAAATGTTTCCAGGCTATTTTTAACTAATCAAGTCCAAATTGTGGCAGAGCAGAGCATGCGGCTTTGTTTCAGGGACGAGACAAAAAATAAACTCCCCTAAACATCCTAAGGAATTCTGCTATTCGGAGGGTGTGTTAAAGTTAATTATGGCTGAAATGCAATTACTCTGCACTCATATTCCGTGAAAATAATACCCAAACCACAGCCAGAAAAAGCCTGTCAGAAACAGAAAAGTTTGCATGGGTAAATGGCTTTTTTTTTTTTTTTTTCTGCTAGAGAATCTAAGACTATGTACTCGCTGGAATCTTTTTTATTCAATGAATCTCATTTTCCTCATCTTCTAAGCATGATAAAAAACATGTTCTGGTAAACCGTGCCTGCATTTTATTTTGAATCAAGTGCTTTTTTTTTTTGGACAGGAATGAATGTTCCACAATCGTTTTATTAGCCCATGGTGGGGGAAAAAAAAAAAAATCGATAGGAGTATAAGGAAAGGTTTAATTCAAATTGTTGATCTGAATTGTTGATCTGTCATCTAGGTGTATTGGTAGCAGGGGAAAATCAGGAGAGAATTGATGAACATGTGTAACTCACTGATTATGCGGCCGGCAGGCTGGGCCCGCACCACCGAGACACATCCCAGAAGCAGGAGGAAAATATTTCATACTGAAGAGTTATTTTCATATGTGGCTTCATTTTCGCTGGACGTATTTTTGAGGCACGGAGTGGGGTGGAAAAAAAAAAGGACGATGCACACGTCTGAATAAAATGTATTTCCAGCCGAGTTGATAGACGAAGGAGGAAATCGCCTGAATGAGCAGTGGAGCCTGATTGCCACGGATTTTCCCTCAATTAAAAAGAGGCATGTTTGCAAACGGTGCTGTGGATTCCGTATCGTTAGAAGTCAGACTGGAAAAAATAAAATAAAATAAATAAAATAAAATAAAATAAAATAAAAGAGGGAAGGCATTTTCCCTCAATTAAAAAGAGGCATGTTTGCAAACGGTGCTGTGGATTCCGTATCATTAGAAGTCAAACTGGAAAAAAATAAAATAAAATAAAATAAAATAAAATAAAATAAAATAAAAGAGGGAAGGGATTTTCCCTCAATTAAAAAGAGGCATGTTTGCAAACGGTGCTGTAGATTCCGTATCGTTAGAAGTCAAACTGGAAAAAAAATAAAAATAAAATAAATAAAATAAAATAAAAGAGGGAAGGGATTTTCCCTCAATTAAAAAGAGGCATGTTTGCAAATGGTGCTGTAGATTCCGTATCTTTAGAAGTCAAACTGGAAAAAAATAAAATAAAATAAAATAAAATAAATAAAATAAAATAAAAGAAGGAAGGGATTTTCCCTCAATTAAAAAGAGGCATGTTTGCAAACCGTGCTGTAGATTCCGTATCTTTAGATGTCAGACTGGAAAAAAAAACAAAAAATAAAATAAAATAAAAGAGGGAAGGGGGGATGTTTTCTGTGCAAACACTGCCTTGCATTCAGAAGGATTTGTGTCAAAAACTAGATACAGAAGGAACACCTGTCTCACCCATTAATCCCTCCTCATTACAAAATCCATCCCAAAATACTGACACGGGAGCAGGGGGATGAAGGTAGCATCTACCACAATGTGTCTTCCTTGAAATTCCTCAGGCATCCTTCCCATGGCCAGGCCGCCTGTCTTCCTGGCCAAGCAGGTGCGTTGCAAAGCTTCTCTGATTAATGACAAGAGACCGGGACTCAAGGAAAGTCTGTGATTATTTCAGGGGTCTCGATAACAGGAAGGAAACTCAGGTGAGGCAGCTGGGATGACATAGACGACGGTGACCTCCAAAGCAAACAGAGAGCCGAGGCTGTTTCCTGGGACCCAGAAATCATGCCCTATTTAGGTTGAGCTCCTTTCCTTCCTACACACAGACACCCATACATGCATGTGATTTTCTATCCACTGCACTTTCCCAATAAATACATAATCTTTTGTCTAAAGGCTGACGTCCCTGCTATCACAGACGTGTGGGAGTTTTCTGACATTGGCAGTGTTTGTCTTCCAAATACTAGAGGAATCTGCAAAGACCAAAGGGCACCAGGGGTAAGTCCAAGTTTCTCTGCTGGCGGCTTTTCAAAAGAGAACCTGAATCAAAAAGTTGCTGACTGGAAACAACAGATGCTGGAGAGGATGTGGAGAAACAGGAACGCTTTTACACTGTTGGTGGGAGTGTCAATGACATCAACCGTTGTGGAAGACAGTGTCGGGATTCCTCAAGGATCTAGAACCAGAAATAACATTTGATCCAGCCATCCCGTTACTGGGAATGATGGTTTCCAGCTTCATTAAAAGTCAGGAAACAACAGGTGCTGGAGAGAATGTGAAGATATAGGAACGCTTTTACACTGTTGGTGGGAGTGTAAATTAGTTCAACCATTATGGAAGACAGTGTGGCCATTCCTCAAGGATCTGGAACCAGAAATAACATTTGGTCCAGCAATCTCATTACCCGGTATATACCCAAAGGATTAGAAATCATTCCACTATAAAGACACATGCACACGTATGTTTATTGTAACACTGTTCACAATAGCAAAGACTTGGAACCAACCCAAATATCCATCAATGACAGACTGGATAAAGAAAATGTGGCACATAGACACCATGGAATACTATGCAGCCATGAAAAAGGATGAGGTCATGTCCTTTGCAGGGACATGGATGAAGCTGGAAACCATCATTCTCAGCAAACTAATGCAAGAACAGAAAACCAAACACTGCGTGTTCTCACTCAACAGTGGGAGTTGAACAATGAGAACACATGGACACAGGGAGGGGAACATCACACACTGGGGCCTGTCACGGGGTGGGGGCTAGGGGAGGGAGAGCATTAGGAGAAATACCTAATGTAGATGACGGGTTGATGGGTGCAGCAAACCACCATGGCATGTGTATACCTGTGTAAGAAACCTGCACGTTCTGCACATGTCCCTCACAACTTAAAGTATAATAAAAAAAAAAATAAAAATAAAAGTGGACCATTAAAAAAAAAAAAACTTGCTGACTTTACCTTGCTCCTCCAGATGGGAGAAAGCAACATTTTCAGCCTGAGGAGGGTGGCCCCAGATTGGGTAGTCTTCCAAAATCGATGGTAAGAAAACAAAACATCAGCCTGCTTGAAGGTAAAGATTGCACCAGAGGGATCCCAGGGTGAAGAGGTGCATGGAACATTAACTCAAAACTGGAGTGGATGGTGGGCATGTGCCCGATCCTGCATCCACATGATGCATCCAATGCTGAACAATGAGGACAATTAATGCACCCAAGGCATCCTGCATGGCTGCCTGCAATGTTAACAACTAGGGCCACTCTGGAACCCACAG
The DNA here is from genome assembly GCF_024542745.1 of Macaca thibetana thibetana. Lineage (NCBI taxonomy): Eukaryota > Metazoa > Chordata > Mammalia > Primates > Cercopithecidae > Macaca > Macaca thibetana. The sequence continues at coordinate 1,617,234 of NC_065598.1, forward strand.
CACTGGGCTGGACAGGAGCTGATGGCCTCTGAACCTTCCCCAGTTCAGGGTCTACTTCTCCTGGTACCTTAGGGACATGTGGCCCCTGACATCAATCTTCTGGGACACCATTCCTCAGACATGTACCCCAGAATCCATCAGACAATGGGCCCATTGTTTTTCCTAGCGGGGCTCTCCCTGGGCAAATGTTATTTGGAAAGTTGTGATTTCTGGAGGAAAACGTCCAGCCCTTTTATGGCTATCAAGGTGTAGATTGGCACTCATGGATTAATGTTTCCTTGACGCATAGCCAGATAAGCACATGAAGAGATGTACAACATTATTAGATGTATTTTTTCCTGAGATGGCTATAAGCATGTTCCACAGACCAGACTGGGGGATTAAACCGGGGGTCCCCAATCCTGGTAGGACCTGGGGTGCACAGCAAGAGGTGAGTGGTAGGTGAGCAAAGTGAAGCTTCATCTGTATTTATAGCCACCCCCCCATTGCTCACGTTACCACCTGAGCTCCACCTCCTACCAGATCAGCAGTGGCATTAGATTCTCACAGGGGTGCAAACCCTACTGTGAACCGTGCATGTGAGGGATCTAGGTTGTGCACTCCTTATGAAAATCTAAAGCCTGATGATCTGTCACTGGCTCCCATCACCCCCGGCTGGAACCATCTAGTTGCAGGAAAGCAAGCTCAGGTCTCCTGTTGATTCTACATGGTGGTGAGTTGCATACTTATTTTATTCTCTATTACAATGTAATAATAATAGAAATAAAGTACACAATAAGTGTCATGTGCTTGGTCACACACACACAACACATGCACACACACACAACACGCACACACACACACTTTCCACATCTAGTTCACAAACCACACTAATTTACCCTAGTAAGAGTATGCAGGCTGAGTAAACCTCACTTCCACCATTCCGTGGCTGAGGAAACCCCCTTCTCTACAATATATTAAAAAGATTAGCTGGGCAGGGCATGGGGGCTAATGCCTGTTATTTCAGCACTTTGGGAGGCCGAGGCAGGTGGATCACTTGAGGCCAGGTGTTCAAGACCAGGCTGGCCAACATGGTGAAACCCTATCTCTACTAAAAGCATAAATGTTAGCCAGGTGTGTTGGTGGGTGCCTGTAATCCCAGCTACTCAGGAGGCTGGAGCAGGAGAGTAACTTGAACCAGGGAAGGGGAGGTTGCAGTGAGCTGAGATCCCTCCAGCCTGGGTGTCAGAGGGAGATTCTGTCTAATAATAATAATAATAATAATAATAATAAAGATTAGCTGGGCATGGTGGCAAGTGCCTGTAGTCCCAGTTACTCGGGAGGCTGAGATGGGAAGATCTCTTGAGGCCAGGGAGACTGAGGCTGCAGTATCCGTGACCCACTCTCACCTCAGCAAGGCTGTGAAAGAAAGAAAGAAAAAGTGAGAGAGAGATGGAGAGAGAGAGAGAGAGAGAGAGAGAAATGTAGTATGCTTGAATCATTCTGAAACCATGTCTCCGCACCGTCCACCCCCAGCCAGTCTGTAGGAAAATTGTCTTCCTGAAACCAGTTGCTGGTATCAAAAAGTTTGAGGAACACTGGCTAACACATTTGTTCTTGTGAGGTCCTGGAGGCTGAACTCCCAGACCCAGGTGTGGGCAGAGCTGGTTCCTCCTGAGGCCTCTCTCCTGGGCTTGGAGACGCCGTCTTCTCCCTGTGTCCTCACAGGCTCGTCCCTCTGTGTGTGTCTGTGTCCTCATCTCCTCTTCTTATGAGGTGTCTTAGTCCATCTCAGGCTGCTGTCACAGAATACCAGAGACTGGGTGGCTTATAAACAACAGACATTGATTCTCCCACAGTCCTGGAGGCTGGAAGTCTGAGATCCAGGTGTGGGCAGGGCTGGTTCCTCCTGAGGCCTCTCTCCTGGGCTTGGAGACGCCGTCTTCTCCCTGTGTCCTCACAGGCTCATCCCTCTGTGTGTGTCTGTGTCCTCATCTCCTCTTCTTATGGGATGTCTTAGTCCATTTCAGGCTGCTGTCACAGAATACCATAGACTGGGCAGCACTTCCTTCGCCCCCATGCCAGCAGGTGCGAATCTGGGGACACTTGAAACCTCTCTTCAAGTGTCCCCACCCTCCATTTCCATCTATGAGCCATCCCCACCCTTCTCCTTGTCTTTGAGTCTCTGCTAAACAAAAGTAAAGCTGTCTGACCCCCTTGCTAGAGAACCTCTCGATAGACGACCTCATCTGTTCTCATTTGAGTGACTTTATTTCTAATAACAAAGGATACAAGGAAAAGTGCTAAACCGTACCAACATTCCTCTGTCTGTTTGTCCAGCCCTATGGATCACCCAACATTGCGTGTAGCTCTGGTTTGGGTTTGTATGTTTGTTTGTTTCTTTTCAAATCGAGGGCTAGATTCTTAGAAAAAAATGGAAGCCGGGAGTGTTGTTATTTTATTTTATTTTTATTTCTTTTTATGTTTTTTTTATTTTATTTTATTTTATTTTATTTTATTTTCTGAGACAGAGTCTAGCTCCATTGCCCAGGCTGGAGTGCAGTGGCGCGATCTCGGCTCACTGCAAGCTCCGCCTCCCGGGTTCAAGCGATTCTCCTGCCTCAGCCTCCCGAGTAGCTGGGATTACAGGCATCTACCACCACGCCCGGCTAGTTTTTGTATTTTTAAAAGAGACGGGGTTTCACCAGGTTGGCCAGGCTGGTCTTGAACTTCCAACCTCCGTTGATCCACCTGCCTCGGCCTCCCAAAGTGCTGGGATTAAAGGCGTGAGCCACCACGCCCAGCCCAAATATTCATGATTTTAACGCATTCCGTTTCCATGACACCAACACGGCTGCTGGAAAGAGAATGGCATACCGTGGAGGGGAGTGGCATGGGGAAGAGGCGTTGTTTAGGCCTCTTCCAGAGAAAATGCTATGAATTCAGATGGCCCCATGACTGACCAGAAATGTTACGGTGCTGTTTACAATATAGCGGCTTCTAAGAAAACTTGGATAATGGAAAAGGTAGGGGTGGGTTGGTCATGGTGACAAACACAACATGTATCCATGAATTACAGCCTTTCAAGATGAGCCCCTCTTCACAGCTCATACCTGGAAGGGTATCTCTGTTGAGGCCACCGGTTCTCTTCCATTCCAATGGGTAAAATCACAGGAAGACCTCACAACCCAACCTGGGGAACCTGAAGTTTTCAAAACCTTCCCAAAGCGATGCATCATACTGCAAATACAAACCATTCTTCTGTAAGCTGTGTTGTTTTCTAAACTCTTTTTCTTTCTTTCTTTCTTTCTTTCTTTCTTTCTTTCTTTCTTTCTTTCTTTCTTTCTTTCTTTCTTTCTTTCTTTCTTTTTTTCTTTCTCTCTTTCTCTTTGTTTCTTTCATTCATTCTTTTCTTTCTTTCTTTCTTTCTTTCTTTCTTTCTTTCTTTCTTTCTTTCTTTCTTTCTTTCTTTCTTTCTTTCTTTCTTTCTTTTCCTTCCTTCCTTCCTTCCTTCCTTCCTTCCTTCCTTCCTTCCTTCCTTTTTTTTTTGGGATGGAGTCTTGCTGTGTCACCCAGCCTGGAGTGCAGTGGTGCAATCTCAGCTCACTACAACCTTCGCCTCCCGGGTTCAAGTGATTCTCCTGCCTCAGCTTCCCAAGTAGCTGGGATGACAGGTGCCCACCACCACACCTGGCTAATTTTTGTATTTTTAGTAGACATGGGGTTTCACCACGTTGGCCAGGCTGGTCTCGAACTCCTGACCTTGTGATCCACCTGCCTGGACCTCCCAAAGTGCTGGGATGACAGGCGTGAGCCACCCGGCCTGGCCCTAAACTCTCTTTTGTCTACACTACTATGCAGCGTTCGGTAGAAAGAGCCTCTCTTCCGTCACCCACTCCCAGAGGTAGAAATGCCTCTAAGACAAAATGGGAAGTGGATGGAAGCAGGACATAATCAATCAACATCCATTAGACCCACTCACCGATTGGGTCTGCCTGGGTGTTATTTTTAAACTTCGAAGCTGACAGGTCTGGCTTATTTTCTCACTCGAATAGTTAGTACCATTTAGTTTCAAAATCGAAGATTTAAAGGCCTCATCGAAACCTGACTGCATTTGGGTTCCTTAATAGAGCCTTCAGTAAAATCATTATTAAATAATAAGCCATATGTTTGGAATTTTCACCTGAATCCTGTCAAAGCAATTAATTTATTTCACGACGAGAAAATCAACAGAGCCAGCGCCGGGAAAGGAAAACGTGAATCCAGTCCGCTTGAATTCCATTAGGACCTGACAGAGCCCCAGATAAGCATCTCATCAAGAAACCAGAAACAGGTAGCAAGAGAAGCATCATTATACAGCCACTGTCTGAAAACTCAAGGATGGTGGAATAATCGTTAATGATTTAGTGTCAGGTTGGTAAGTCCTGAGAAAGGTCTGCAGACCTCTGATATCCATGCACTATTGTACTGTCGTTTTATTAACAATTCAAAGAGGGGAGCACAGTTTGATACTCTTGACATGCTATGAAAGCAGCGGAGATCATAAACTCCTTGAAAAAGTACATTAAAATACAGCACGGCTTGGAGAGATACATGACGGAAGGGAGGGCAATGAATTTTCAAGAAGCACCCATGTGAGCTGGTCAGCAGCCCTGAGCTGTCAGGAGAGGGGTGATGATTCTTTTAGGGGGGAAGACTCTGTGAGCCAACAGGAAACTACATCACCTGCCAGGTGTTTGGTCTCTCCAAGGGCGACCGTGTGGAGACACCCAGTAGGGGACAGAAGCAAGCCCAGCAGTATATGTGCAAGAGAAGATCTCCAGAGTTAAAGGCTCCCAGAACAGAAAGGTGGAGGACGTTGTTTCTTTTCAAATGGAGTGCTATATTCTTAGAATAAAAACAGACGCCCGGAATGTTCATGATTTTTAACTGATTCCCTTTGCTTGGCACCAACATGGGACCTGGGAGCAGAATGTCCCGGTGTCAGGTCATCCTGGATAAAGCTATGCTTCAGAGACACGTGAAGATGTGCACGATGCTTCATGGTTTGTCCTCAAGGTACCCTCCCTCTTACTCCCCACTCAGGGCTGACTGTGTGGCGTTGACTACATGGCCCCTCACTCAGCGTTGACTGAGTCAACTCACTCAGCATTGACTGCGTCAACTCACTCAGCATTGACTGCATAACTGATGTGTTTGCACTCCGGCCATACCTCTTGGGAAAGCCTCGGGGAGAAGTTAGTTTCTCTTTATCCACTCTACAGAGGGGTGTCTCTGTAGGGTCTTGG
>NC_065598.1:1625000-1697500 GCF_024542745.1 Macaca thibetana thibetana
ATGGTAGATAAATGGATGGATGAATGGATGGAAGGATAGATGGCAGGGTGGATGGATGAATGGATGGATGGATGGATGGAATGGTAGATAGATGGATGGACAGATGGATGGGAGGGTGGATGAATGGATGGATGAATAGGTAGATGAGTGGATAGATGGATGGATAAGTCTATGGATGGATGGGTAGGTGGATGGGTGAATACGTGGCTGGACACATAAATAAATGGATGAGTGGATGTGTGGGTAAAGAGACAAGTGGATGGATGGATCGATGAATTGATTGATCAGTGCATTAATAGATGAACGGATGACAATATGTTTGCTGCATTAAACAAAACCCTTCATCATGGTCTCAGGGTAGAGGGCACATGGATGGGTTCTTGAGCATCTGGGGAAGGGCAGGGGGGCCAAATTACCCCAGGGCAGGAGGCTCTCAAGGCACATAACACGGATGTGAAGAGAAGTGTCTCTCCCCAACCCTCGAAGGTCACCAGAGCAGGCTGGGCCAGCCCTCTTCAGAAACCAGGTGGCTCCCCTGAGAAAGCCGCAGTGGTGACCTGAACCTTGTTGCTTGAGGATGCCAAAGGAGAGATCAGGTGTGCACGACCCACTGCCCCTGCTTAGAGCCCACCTCTTACCATCAGCACATTTGCAAACATGAAGTGCACTGAAGAGGTTGCTGTTTCAATGGTTACCCCGAACACCGTGTCATTAGGGTTAATTTGTACGAGTTCTCTGGGTTCATAAACCTGCTCGTAGAAACACAGCTCTGAACCACAAATGAAAGACCAAATTCATCCTAACTGGATTGTGTTCAGTTTGACTTGTCAAAGCCCGGAGAGTTCATTCATTGAAGTTTGAGTGTGAGGGAAACAGAAGAAAATCAGGAACTGATGTTAGCAGTCCCAGACTATTTTGGGAGGGTTTACAATTTCCTCTTAATTTGCGATGGACAGATATAATTATAATAATTTAAAATGCTTTCCTGGTTCCCTTTTCCTTTTTCTTCATGCCACAATAACTTTACATCACAGAAAGTATTAACTTCTAGCATCTGGATCAATCAACTCTTTGGAGAAATTTCAAAGATTTCCTAGAGCGTTACTATTTTTTTCCAGAAGACATTTCATCCCCAAGGCAATACTGTCCCTTTAATTGCTGCTTCTAAGGATGATTTTTATGGTGATATTTACCAGTTGTTACTGGAAATGGGCAGACATTTCTGGGAGCTTTTTCTGGGGGAGACGAGAGACAATCTTATTCATAACTGAGAATTAAATTTTGCCAAATGTTCGAGGGTGGGCTACTCTTGGTTTTCAAGCTCTTACGTGTCTGAAAACTTGCAGAATGATTATATTTTCTAAAGTAGTTTTGGAGTTTTAATATATCTAATAACATCAGATCAATAGTACCAATGCCATACAGTGTATTAGAGAAAGCACAAATACCTACCTCGGGAGACTAAGTGAATTTAGCCGTGTGTCGGCCCCGTGAGCTTTGCCTATAATTGGCCAGAAGGCTTTCAGGGAGAAAAAATTAATGTGCTGAATTTTAATGCCTGAAACTTTCTCCAACGTGGTATAAGACAAAAGATATTAACTGTTGTAAAGCAACTCTTTTGGGAGGTGTTTAGACACGCAAACTTTTCTTGCGAACATTTTTTTTTTTTAATAAGGGAACATTCTGTTTTATCTGACCTCTGTCTAATTTCAGCTTTATTACGGGGCAGATGGTTCTTATTTAGAATATTACATATAACTATGTGGTTTGCTTTTTCTCTAATATCTGTGCCTGAGACTTGAGTGAGATTTCTGTTTCTTTTTTCCTGAAGAGGGATCTACGTTTTAATGCTCCTCAGATTTTTATAACCTTAAGTTACCGTGTGTAATTTCTAGGACAATTGAAATTCTTGGCAGAGGTGTACATGTTTAACAAAAATGTTTAGAATTAACAAAGGGAAGCCAGGTTGGTATGTAGAATTCACCTCCATTTGCATTTTGGAGACAAGTGCGATGTACCTTAAATGGAGTTTGTTTTTTTTTTTTTTTTTGAGACGGGGTCTTGCTCTGTTGCCTAGGCTAGAATGCAGTAGTGCCATCACAGCTCACTGCAGCCTCAAAGTCCTGGACTCAAGCAGTCCTCATTCCTCAGCCTCCTGTGTAGCTGGGACCACAGGTGCATGTCACCATGCCCCAGCTAATACTCTATTTTTTAGAGATTAGGTCTTGCCATGTTGTCCAGGCTGGTCTCAAACTCCTGCACTCAAGTGATTCTCCCACCTCAGCCTCCCAAAGTACTGGGATTGCAGATGTCAGCCACTGCACTTGACTGTGGCCTTGTTTTAAAAACAAAAAACTGGCCAGGCACGTGGCTCATGTCTGTCATCCCAGCACTTTGGGAGGCTGAGGCGGGTGGATCACTTGAGGTCAGGAGTTTGAGACGAGCCTGGCCACTATGGTGAAACCCCGTCTCTAGTAAAAACACACAAATTAGCTGACCACACTTGCCTGTAATCCCAGCTACTCAGGAGGCTGAGACAGGAGAATCGCTTGAACCCAGAAGGCAGAGATTGCAGTGAGCCAAGATTGCGCCACTGCACTCCAGCCTGGGTGACACAGGGAGACTCCGTCTCAAGAAAAAAAAAGAGAGGGAGAGAGACTGAGAAAAAAAGAAAGAAAAAGAAAGAAAGAAAGAAAGAAAGAAGAAAGAAAGGAAGGAAGGAAGGAAGGAAAGAAGGAAGGAAAGAGAGAGAGAAGGAAAGGAAGAGAGAGAAACAGAGAAAGAAGAAAGAAAGAAAAAGAAGAAAGAGACAGAAAGAGAGAGAGAAAGAAAGGAAGAGAAAGAGAGAAAAAAGGGAGAGAAAGAGAAAGAAAGAGAGAGAAAGAGAGAGAGAAAGAAAGGAAGAGAGAGAAAGAGAGAAAGAAGAAAGAAAGAGAAAGAAGAAAGAGACAGAAGGAGAGAGAGAAAGGAAGAGAAAGAGAGAAAAAAGAGAAAGAGAAAGAAGAAAGAAAGAGAAGAAGAAAGAGAGAGAAAGAAGACAGAGAGAGAAAGAAGAGAGAGAAAGAAGAAAGAAAAAGAAAGAAAAAGAAAGAGAAAGAAAGAAGAAAGAAAAAGAAAGAAAGAAAGAAAAAGAAAGAGAAAGAAAGAAGAAAGAAAAAGAAAGAAAGAAAGAAAAAGAAAAAGAAAGAAAAGTAAGTTTTCTTGTCTCTTCAAGTGTCTATTTTACTAGGCAATAATTCCACTATTTTGGAAAGAATCCTTTGTAGGGTATAGTGCTAGACACATTGGACTTAAGAATAAGTAAAAATAAGGATTAAAATAAAGATCACTTGAGCCCAGGAGTTTGGGACCAGCCTGGGCAACATACCAAGATGCCTTCTCTACAAAAAAAACCAAAAAAACTAAAAACTAGCTGGGCATGGTGGTGCACAGTTGTGACCTCAGCTCCTTCGGAGGCTGAGGCAGGAGGATCGCTTGAGCCCAGGAGGTGGAGGCTGCAGTGAGCCCTGATCATACCACCGCACTCCAGCATTTGCACAATCAATGTAATACCCTCGAACCCTTCCAAAACCATCCCCGCACCAATCCGTGGAAAAATTCTCTTCCACAAAACTGGTTCCTGATGCCCCAAAAAGGCTGACGACGGCGGGTCTGTGGGTTTGAACAAAGATATCGTGCCACAGAGCCACTATTGTAAGATGTCACAGAATATTTTTACTGCCCTGAATAGCCACCACTCCCCTCCTATCCATCGCTGCCACCTCACTCTTTGCAGCCACACGTCTTTTCACCATCTCCATAGTTTGACCTCTTCTCCCCTATTGTATTATTGGAATCCTGTAGCACGCGGCTATTTATTTATTTAGACACAGAGTCTTGCTCTGTCACCCAGGCTGGTGCACGATCTCGGCTCACTGCAACCTCTGCCTTCCGGTTTCAAACCATTCTCCTGCCTCAGCCTCCCAAGTAGCTGGGCTTACAGGTGCCTGTCACCACGCCCGGCTAATTTTTGTATTTTTAGTAGAGAGGGGGTTTCACCGTGTTGGCCAGGCTGGTCTCGAACTCCTGACCTCGTGATCCACCTGCCTCGGCCTTCCAAAGGACTGGGATGACAGGTGTGAGCCATCGTTTTTTGACCAGCTTCTTTCTCATCCATGTGGCTTTTGTGACACGCACAAAGCAATCCCGAATGTTGCTTATTGATACATCAGCCTTGAAAGTGTTAAGAACGGAGGTGCGCCAAAAACACTCCGATATAGAGAGGTCGCTCTGGGGAAGGAGGGTCTGTAGTGACCAGAAGGTTTCCAGGGAAAACTTCAGCTGTGTTTCTGTCTCTCAAAAGAGAGTGAACCTGACTGGGTGAGGTGGCTCATGCCTGTAATTCCAGCACTTTGGGAGGCCAAGGCAGGTGGATCACACCACGTCAGGAGTTCAAGACCAGCCTGGCCAACATGGTAAATTCCCGTCTCTCCTAAAAATACAAAAATTACCCGGGCGTGGTGGTGGATGCCTGTAATCCCAGCTTCTCAGAAGGCTGAGGCAGGAGAATTGCTTGAACTTGGGAGGCGGAGGTTGCAGTGAGCTATGATCATACCACAGAACTCTAGCCTGGGTGACAGAGTGAGACTCTGTCTCAAAACAAAACAAAACAAAAACAAAAAACAAACAAACAAAAAAAACCAAGAGACTGAGCCTTAAATCTTCCATTCCTGTTGGGTGCTGAGTCTACTGGTCTCCGCCCCATTGCTCTCTGTACCTGTCAGTCTATTTAAAACCTTACAAAACTGAAAAAATGTCTCAGGCTGGGCACCATGGCTCATGCCTGTAATCCCAGCACTTCGGGAGGCTAAGGCAGGTGGATCACGACGTGAGGAGTTCAATACCTGCCTGGCAAAGATGGTGAAGCCCGGTCTCTACTAAAAATACAAAAATTAGCCGGGCGTGGAGGTGGGCACCTGTAATCCTAGCTACTCGGGAGACTGAGGCAGAAGAATCGCTTGAACCTGGGAGGCGGAGGTTGCAGTAAGCTGAGATCACGCCATTGCACTCCAGCCTGGATGACAGAGCAAGACTCCATCTCAAAAAAAAAAAAAGTCTCAAAGGGTCTCATCACAGGTCAGGGTGGAGGCAAAGATGCTAGGCTCAGAGCCAAGACACACGAATGTCTGTCTTTGAGGGACTTGCTTTGTTTTTTTGAGTCATGTTCGAGCTTCCGTCTCTCATGCTCCTTCCAACAAAACAATCCCAAGACATTCCAGACCGTCATTACTTGAACGTGTTCATCTTGAAGGAGAAAAGGGTAGATGGACAAGGTCAGTTCTTCCCCTTGGAAGCCTCACCCATCTGCCATTTTCTTGGAGGAATCAGGAAGGGACCAAGGTCTCCACATTCACTCTCCTTGCTGAGAGGTCAGCTAAATTCCCACAGGACCGTTATCTCTGGGCTGGACACCAAGATAGACATTCCAATGTAGAGAGGTCGCTCTGGGGAAGGAGGGTCTCTGGTTGAAGGCCATGGATTCCTTTGTTTTAGATGCAGAGAGGGAAAAGGTTATTAAGGAAGACGCCGTGCTGAGTCCAAGACAATTGGCCAATAAATATGATGGCATCTTCTGGTTTGAATATTGGGAAGCATTGAGTATGATCACCCCTTGGGACCCTTGAGGGATCCGTGGTGTCTGGTCTGGTTTGAAGATTATGAAACATTGACTTTGCTCACCCCTTGGGTTCCTTGAGGAGCCCCTGCTATCTGGTCTAGTTTGAAGATGGTGAAACATTGACTTTGCTCACCCCTTGGGCCCCTTGAGGGATCCGTGGTATCTGGTCTGATTTGAAGATTGGAAAACATGGACTTGGCTCACCCCTTGGGTCCCTCGAGGAGCCCATGCTATCCGGTCTAGTTTGAAGATGGTGAAACACTGACTTTGCTCACCCCTTGAGACCTTTGAGGGACCCTTGTTATCCGGTCTAGTTTGAAGATGGTGAAACATTGACTGTGATCACCCCTTGGGCCCCTTGAGGGATCCGTGGTATCTGGTGTAGTTTGAAGATTGGAAAACACTGACTTTGCTCACCCCTTGGGATCCTCGAGGGACCTGTGGTGTCTGGTCTGGTTTGAAGATTATGAAACATTGACTTTGCTCACCCCTTGGGTTCCTTGAGGAGCCCCTGCTCTCTAGTCTAGTCTGAAGATGGTGAAACATTGACTGTGATCACCTCTTGGGACTCTTGAGGGGTCTGTGATATCTGGTCTGGTCTGAAGATGGTGAAACACTGGCTTTGCTCACCCCTTGGGCCCCTTGAGGGATCCGTGCTATCTGGTCTAGTTTGAAGATGGTGAAACATTGACTTTGCTCACCCCTTGGGGTCCTTGAGTGACGCATGTTATCCAGAGGTCTAGAGGTCTAGAGAGGACAGAGAAGGTCCAGTCCACGTTTTTCCTTCTTCCTTCTTGGGCACAGTGGACACTTGGTTCCCTGAGAGACCCAGAGAGGCCAGTGAGCCATCACACAAAACAGAAACACAAAGAAAGCCGATGGTGCCGTTCCACACAACACGAGCAGGGCTTGGTGCTGAGACCTATTCTCTTCGTCTCGAGACCCCATTGTGGGTGCAGACGCCTTGCACACATGAGCTTTGCGACAGTACTTCATAAATTCCTTATTTGCAAATACATCCATCTTGGCTTGAAACCTTGTTGAGGGAAATATCCTGCACTGCTCGTTCCAATTTTTTCTCTAATACCTTATGTTGGGGAGACTGTCTCATAAATGTGTCTCTGCACAACTCATATAAAAATCGGGGACATCATTTGACCGCATTTTGCAAGAGGACCAGCCTCTAAATTTCTACTTTAAATGCATATTCGATCACACGTCAGATAACAGGCTGGAAACACTTCTTTAGTGTAGACTGTCGTTTGACTTAAAATATTTTCCAGGTACCACTCGGAATGCCTTTGGCCCTTGGATTATTAAGAAGCCTCCTTTGAAAACGTCCCCTGAAAATATTTCTTTCTCTCTGTCTCGACATCCAAATGCCCAAGAGTCCTTCCCTCGCATCCTACTCCAGGATAAAATGATTTCTTTGCACGTATTCTCATCGCACCCCCATTTAAATCACATCTGCCAGCGCAATGAAAACGTTGCTTTCAATCATGTCACTGCTGACTTTTCCCAGTTTTGCCCGTGTTTTGGGGACGTGGGTCTTTGTTCCGGGTGGTGACCTTGGCTCATCCTACTCCTTCCCACTGGCAGATACCGCATAAAACTGGTTGTATTTGCCTTGAAGTCCTTGGCTGCCAGATCTCACACCCGGTCTGTGAGCTGTGACGCCCACAGCCCCTTCCTACCCTGCTGTGGAGTGGGCACCTTCACCTGAGTGAGGCACTGACACCACCACACCTGTTTCTGCCTGTATTAATCAGGGTTCTCTAGAGGAACAGAACTAATAAAATCTATGTATGTGTGAATGTATGTATGTATGTATCTATCTATGTATCTATGTATCTATCTATCTGTGTATCAATGTATGTATGTATGTATCTATATATCTATTTATCTGTGTATCTATGTCTGTCTGTCTGTATGTATGTATCTATGTATGTATGTATGTATCTTGTATCTATCTATGCATCTATATATGTATGTATGTATCTATCTATGTATCTATGTGTCTATCTGTGTATCTATGTATGTATGTATCTATCTATCTATGTATCTATATATGTATGTATGTATCTATCTATGTATCTATATATGTATGTATGTATGTATCTATCTATGTATCTATATATGTATGTATGTATCTATCTATGTATCTATATATGTATGTATGTATGTATCTATCTATGTATCTATATATGTATGTATGTATGTATCTATCTATGTATCTATATATGTATGTATGTATCTATCTATCTATGTATCTATATATGTATGTATGTAACTATGTATCTATGTGTCTATCTGTGTATCTATATATGTATGTATGTATCTATCTATGTATCTATATATGTATGTATGTATGTATCTATCTATGTATCTATATATGTATGTATGTATGTATCTATCTATGTATCTATATATGTATGTATGTATGTATCTATCTATGTATCTATATATGTATGTATGTATGTATCTATCTATGTATCTATATATGTATGTATGTATCTATCTATCTATGTATCTATATATGTATGTATGTATCTATCTATCTATGTATCTATATATGTATGTATGTATCTATCTATGTATCTATATATGTATGTATGTAACTATCTATGTATCTATCTATCTGTGTATGTATGTATGTATGTATGTATCTATCTATCTATCTATCTGTGTATCTATGTAGGTACGTATGTATCTATCTATCTATGTATCTATCTATCTGTGTGTGTATGTATGTATGTATCTATCTATCTATCTGTGTATGTATGTATGTATGTATCTATCTGTCTATGTATCTATCTATCTATGTATGTATCTATCTGTGTATCTACATGTCTACGTATCTATGCATGTATGTATGTATCTATGTATCTATCTATCTATGTATCTATCTACATATCTATCTATCTATGTATCTATCTACATATCTATGTATCTATGTATCTATCTATCTATCTATCTATCTATCTATCTATCTATCTATCAATCATCTATGAAAAGGAGTTTGTTAAGTATGAACTCACACAATCACCAGGTCCTACAACAGGCCATCTGTAGGCTGAGGAGCTGGGAGAACCAGTTCGAGTCTCAACACTGAAGAACTTGGAGTCAGATGTTCGAGGGCAGGAAGCATCCATCACAGGAGGAAGATGGAGGCTGGGAGGCCAGGCCACTCTGTCTGCACATTTTTCTGCCTGATTATATTCTAGCCACGCCAGCAGCTGATGAGATGGTGTCCACCCAGATAGAGGGTGGGTCTGCCTCTCCCAGTCCACTGTCTCAAATGTTAATGTCCTTTGTCAACTCCTCCACAGACACACCAGGGTCAATACTTTGCCTCCTTCAATCCAACCAAGGTGACATTCAGTATTAATCATCACAGTACCCAAACCTGGTATTCTCCAGCTATCTTGCTTGGCAAATGGTGCTGCAATCTGTTTTTTTTTTTTTTCTGGGACCGAGTCTCCCTCTGTCTCCCAGGCTGGAGTGCAGTGGTGCGATCTTGGCTCACTGCAACCTCTGCCTCCCGGGTTCAAGCAATTCTCCCACCTCAGCCTCCCGAGTAGCTGGGATGACAGGCACCTGCCACCACGCCCAGCTGATTTTTGTATTTTTAGTAGAGATGGGGTTTCACTGTGTTGGCCAGGCTGGTCTTGAACTCCTGACCTCAGGTGATCCACCCGCCTCGGCCTCCCAAAGTGCTGGGATGACAGGTGTGAGCCACCACCTCCAGCCTGGTGTGGCTTTAACAGGAGCATCTAAGACAAAAATGTCAAGTCCCTCCTAGAATCCCTGTTTGGACTTTATGGGGTAATAATGCTGGTATATTGAGTCTCTCTCTCTCAAAGTCGCATCACGGTTTCGGGTTAGCCTTCCCCGCGTGTCTTGCTACAAATGTCTTCTACCCTCTCTTCTCTCCGCACTCCCCCTTTCCTCTTCTCTCTTCTTCTTTCTCTCTCTCTCTTTCTCTGTATTTTCTCCTCTCTCTCTTTCTCAGTACCTCTTTCCTCTCCCTTCCTTCTTTTTTCTTTCTTTCTTTCTTTCTTTCTTTCTTTCTTTCTTTCTTTCTTTCTTTCTTTCTTTCTTTCTTTCTTTCTTTCTTTCTTTTTTCTTTTCTTTCTTTTTCTTTCTTTTTCTTTTCTTTCTTTCTTTTTCTTTCTTTCTTTCTTTCTTTTCTTTCTTTCTTTCTTCTTTCTTTCTTTTTCTTTCCTTTTCTTTCTTTCTCTTTCTTTCTTTTTCTCTTTCTTTCTTTCTTCTTTCTTTCTTTTTCTTTCCTTTTCTTTCTTTCTCTTTCTTTCTTTCTTTCTTTTTCTTTCTTTCTCTTTCTTTTTCTTTCTCTTTCTTCTTTCTTTCTCTTCTCTTTCTTTCTTTCTCTTTCTTTCTTTCTTTCTTTCTTTTCTTTCTTTCTTTCTTTCTTTCTTTCTTTCTTTCTTTCTTTCTTTCTTTCTTTCTTTCTTTCTTTCTTTCTTTCTTTTCTTTCTTTCCTTCTTTGTTTCTCTCCTTGTTTCTTTACCTTTCTCTGTATCCCCCTCTATCTCCTCTCCTCTCTTCTCTCACTGTCTCTCTCTCTTTCTTTGTATTTTTTCCTTTCTCTGTTTCTCAGTACCTCTCTTTCCCCATCTCCTCTCTCTCTCTCTTTCTCTCTCTTTCTCTGTACACCCCCCCTCTCTTTCCTCTCCTCTCTTTTTCTTTCTCTCTGCCTCTCTCTCTCTCTTTCTTGGCACCTCTCTCCCTCCATCTCTTCTCCTCTCTTCTCTCTCTGTCTCTCTCTTTCTCGGTACCTGTCTCCATCTCCTCTCCTCTCTTCTCTCTCTGTCTTTCTCTGTATTTTCTCTTCTCTCTCTTTCTCAGTACCTCTCTCTTTCCCCTCTACTCTCTTTCTCTTTCTCTCTCTCTCTCTCTTTCTCTGTACACCCCCCCTCTCTCCTCTCTTCTTTCTTTCCGTCTCTCTCTCTCTTTCTCTCTCCACAGAACCATACACCAGGAAAGGCCCTGTGAGGACAGGGCGAGAAGGTGTCTGTCTGCACCCTGGAAGGAGGAAGGGAACCCTCGACAAAGGCCACCCATGCCAGCGGGAGGCCCAGCCGCTGCCTCTGTGAATGAATATCACTTAGGCTGCCTGAGACTCTGTAAACCCGCAAAGGCCCTAACCTCACACTCCAGCCAACGCCCTGTACGCTCTGCAGGGAGAGCTTTGACAGAGCCCTCCAACCTCAGGGCAGGCAGGATCCCACAGAAAACCTCCAGAGCCTTCTTCATGCCCAGATCCTTCTGGCTCAAAAGGAAGGGCTCTGGGTTGCTCTTAAATCACCCCACGGCTTAAAGGATGTTTTCTGAACACCGAGACGGAATAAAGAAACAAGTTTGGGGCCGGGCGCGGTGGCTCACGTCTGTCATCCCAGCACTTTGGGAGGCCGAGGTGAGTGGATCACCTGAGGTCAGGAGTTTGAGACCAGCCTGGTCAACATGGTGAAACCCCGTCTCTACTAATAATAAAAAATTAGCCGGGTGTGGTGGCAGGTGTCTCTCATCCCAGCACTTTGGGAGGCCGAGGCAGGCGGATCATCTGAGGTCAGGAGTTCGAAAGCAGCCCGACCAACATGGTGAAACCCCGTCTCTGTTAAAAATAAAAAATTAGCCGGGCGTGGTGGCAGGCGCCTGTCATCCCAGCTACTCGGGAGGCTGAGGCGGGAGAATCGCTTGAACCCGGGAGGCGGAGGTTGCAGTGAGCCGAGATCGCACCAGCCTGGGTGACAGAGTGAGACTCTGTCTGAAAAATAAAATAAAGTAAAACAGAATAAAATAAAACAAAATAAAATAAAAGAATAAAATAAAATAAAACAAAATAAAATAAAAGAATAAAATAAAATAAAACAAAATAAAATAAAAGAATAAAATAAAATAAATAAAATAATAAAACAAATGAGTTTGGTTAACCAGGCATTCTAGAGGAGTCGGAGATTGTACTCAGATGGTTCATATTTATTTAAAAAAACCTTGCCTCAGCGCACACAAAGTCACTTTAGAATGTTCAGGGGCACTTGGACTCGACCGTCGTAAAAACTAGTCCTATCGGTACGAAAAAGGCCTAATTAAGTAGAAACTGAGATATGTTCCTCATTAGCCCTTCTCCTGAACGCCGGCTGTTTGGACCCCGTTTATTACACCAGGCGCCACCGTGAACGCTGTGAGCAGCTTCCTCTCAACGCAGAGAAGACGCTTTCAGAGAAATGAGCTTTTCGGGACAGGCCTTGGGACCCTCCAGGGCCGTGGCGATGGGTCCACCCCATGAGGCCCTTGGCAGGTGCGTCCCCAGCTAGGCGGGAACGTTCCATGGGTCCTCGTCTGCCTGAGTCTACAAAGCAGCGCTCGTCAGCTCGGGTTGGTTTTTGCAAAACAACTCAGAATGAGGGGCCCCCAAAAGAGACCTGGATTTTCTCCCAGTTCTAGAAGTCACAGGTGCAGAATCAGGGGGCCACTGGCATATGGCTGGGCTTTGGCGAGAGGGTTCCGTTTCCCCTTCCAGGAGGGGGACACCTGCTTTCCCTGTCTGTCCTCACAGGGCGTTTCCCTGATGTGTGCTTCTGCAGACAGAGAGAGAGACACACAGAGAAAGACAGAGAGAGAGCGGGTGGTGAAGACAGGAGAGGAGGGGGGGGCGGTACAGAGAAAGAGAAAGACAGAGAAAGACAGAGAGAGAGGAAGAGAGGAGAGGAGACAGAGGAGGGGGGTACAGAGAAATAGAAAGACAGAGAGAGAAACAGAGAGAGAGGAAGAGAGGAGAGGAGGGGGGGTACAGAGAAATAGAAAGACAGAGAGAGAAACAGAGAGAGAGGAAGAGAGGAGAGGAGGCAGAGGAGGGGGGTACAGAGAAATAGAAAGACAGAGAGAGAGAGAGAGGAGAGGGGAAAGAGAGAGGCTCTGAGAAAGAGATAGAGGACAAAATACAGAGAAAGAGAGAGAGAGAGACAGAGAGGAGAGAAGATAGAAGGAAGGAGGTACCAAGAAACACAGACAGAGAGAGAAACAGAAAGAGGAGAAGAGACGAGAGGAGACACAGAGAGAGTTATGGAGAAAGAGAGGGAGAGAGGAGAAAATAAAGAGAAAGAGAGACAGCCAGAGACAGAAGAGAAGAGAAAAGAAGAGAAGAGAGGAGGAGGAGGAAGGGGCACCGAGAAGGAGGAGGAGAGAAAGAAACAGAGAGAGGAGAAGAGAGGAGAGGAGACAGAGGAGGGGGGTACAGAGAAATAGAAAGACAGAGAAAGAAAAACAGAGGGATTTGCTCGTCTTCTTAGAAGGTCACCAGCCTGATTCTGTTGGGACCCCACCCTCATCACCTTTGCTTCACTTGCAGGTGCCTCCTCAAAGCCCTGTTTCTGTTCCAGAACGTTCTTGGATCCTCCCAGGTGACTCAGCAAAACCCAACATTAACAGTGGGATTTGCTGTGAGAAAAAGGAAGGTTGGTCGCCGCGTGCTGTGATTCGTATTGTTTTGTCTGTTTGTTCGTTTGTTTTTTGCAGGAGAGTCGGGCACCCCAGGCTTCAGTCCTGACCTCCCCAGGGGTGTGCCCAGGTCTAGTATGTTCAAGGCAGAGGACGCAGAAGTGACACTGGTTTGGTATAAAAACGTGGGACATCTCAAAGCGGGGACGTACAGGTCACAGGTGAAGTCCAAGATTTTCTGATTTGCGATGGGCTAAGGAGGCGAAGCGTTGTCTAAAAATTTGGGGTCAGCAGAGAAAAAAACGTCAGTCCTAGCTGGTCGGAGTCACTTTCTCCGGATCCCTGGGGAAAAATTTTTGAACAAAGAAGGACAGTCTTTGAATAAAGAAGGGCGTGTTGGGGGAGTCATTCGGTGAAGGGTCTGGGTTCTGAAAAACAACTTAGGGATGTATGTGCTAAGATACTGCCCTCCCTTCCTTCCTTCCTTCCTCCTTCCTTCCTCCTTCTTCCTTCCTTCCTTCCTGCTTCCTTCCTCCCTCCCTTCCTTCCTTCCTCCTTCCTTCCTCCTTCTTCCTTCCTCCTTCCTCCTTCCTTCCTCCCTCCCTTCCTTCCTTCCTCCTTCCTTCCTCCTTCTTCCTTCCTCCTTCCTTCCTTCCTCTTTCCTTCCTCCCTCCCTTCCTTCCTCCTTCCTTCCTCCTTCTCGTTCCTTCCTCCTTCTTCCTTCCTTCCTCCTTCTTCCTTCCTTCCTCCTTTCTTCCTTCCTTCCTCCTTCTTCCTTCCTTCCTCCTTCCTTCCTTCCTCTTTCCTTCCTCCTTCCCTCCCTTCCTTCCTTCCTCCTTCCTCCTTCCTTCCTCCTTCTCCTTCCTTCCTCCTTCCTTCCTCCTTCTCCTTCCTCCTTCCTTCCTCCTTCCTTCCTCCTTCCTTCCTTCCTCCTTCCTTCCTCTTTCCTTCCTTCCTCCCTTCCTTCCTTTCTCTTCCTTTCTCTTTCTTTCTCTTTCTTTCTTTCTCTTTCTCCTTCCTTCCTCCTTCCTCCTTCCTTCCTCCTTCCTCCTTCCTTCCTCCTTCTTCCTTCCTTCCTCCTTCCTTCCTTCCTCTTTCCTTCCTCCTTCCCTCCCTTCCTTCCTTCCTCCTCCTTCCTCCTTCCTTCCTCCTTCTCCTTCCTTCCTCCTTCCTCCTTCCTTCCTCCTTCTCCTTCCTCCTTCCTTCCTCCTTCCTTCCTCCTTCCTTCCTTCCTCCTTCCTTCCTTCCTCTCCTTCCTTCACTCCCTTCCTTCCTTTCTCTTCCTTTCTCTTTCTTTCTCTTTCTCCTTCCTTCCTTCCTTCCTTCCTTCCTTCCTCCTTCCTTCCTTCCTCCCTCCCTTCCTTCCTTCCTCCTTCTTCCTTCCTTCCTCCTTCCTTCCTTCCTCCTTCCTTCCTCCTTCTTCCTTCCTTCCTTCCTCCTCCTTCCTTCCTCCTTCCTTCCTCCTTCCTTCCTTCCTTCCTCCCTCCCTCCTTCCCTCTTTTCCTTCCTTCCTTTCTGTTTCTTTCTCTTCTTCCTTCCTTCCTTTCCTTTTTCTTTCTTTCTTTCTTTCTTTTTTCTTTCTTTCTTTCTTTCTTTTCTTTTCCTTCCTTCCTTCCTTCCTTCCTTCCTTCCTTCCTTCCTTCCTTCCTTCCTTCTTTCTTTCTTTCTTTCTTTCTTTCTTTCTTTCTTTCTTTCTTTCTTTCTTTCTTTCTTTCTTTCTTTCTTTCTTTCTTTCTTTCTTTCTTTCTTTCTTCTTTCTTCTCTCTCTCTCTCTATTTCTTTCTCTCGAGATGGAGTTTCATTCTTGTCGCCCAGCCTGGAGAACAATGGCACAATCTCAGCTCACCACAACCACCACCTCCTGGGTTCAAGTGATTCTCCTCCCTCGGCCTCCTGAGTAGCTGGGATTACAGGCACCCGCCACCATGCACGGCTAATTTTTGTATTTTTAGTAGAGACGGGGTTTCACCATGTCGGTCAGGCTGGTCTCAAACTCCCGACCTCAGGTGATCCACCCGCCTCGGCCTCCCAAAGTGCTGGGATGACGGGCGTGAGCCACCGCGCCCGGCCGACTATTAAGTTACGGTTACCTCCTTGCTTATCAAGTTGTCCATTGACCGTTCAGGGCTGGCGAGCTGCCTGGAGTTTCGCTTGGAGGAACTCACCATTTTCCTTCATTTCCACGCTAGGGTTGGGAGAGGGTGCAGGTCCCTCAGAGAAGGTCCCTGCTACCACTTGATATGGGGTCTCACTCTGTTGTCCCAGGCTGGACTGCAGTGGTGCGATCACGGCTCACGGCAGCCTCGACCTCCTGGGCTCACGTGATGTTTCCACCTGAACCTCTCCAGCAGCTGGGACTGCAGGCAGGCACCACCAGGCCTGGATAACTGTTGTTTTGTTGTGTGTTTTTTTTTTTTTTTTTGGTAGTGACAGGGGGTCTCCCTGTACTGTCCAGCCTGGTCTCGAACTCCTGGCTTCAAGCAATCCCCTCCAGCCTCGAATTCCCAAAGTGTGCTTAGAGGCCTGAGCCACCGCACCTGGCCAGCATCATCTTTTCTTTCTGCACTGCCGACGTCCTTACGCTGTTGTTTGGAAACTGGTGGGGTCACGGGTGGTGCTGACATCACTCCCCGGACGACAGGATTGGGGTTCACGTTTACAAAGAGGGTTCTCCCCTGTGGTGGTTCCTGATGCGTCTGCAGCCTTGGCTACGGGGCTGACTTCGGTGAAATAAAACTCATGTTCCCCCTGAGTCTTTGAGAAAAGTCTTCCTTTTAATCCAGCAGCCTCCCAGCACCCACCGAACTGGGACACAACAGTGGGGCCGTGTGGAAACGATTTTCTGTGGATTTGTCTCGTGTATAAAACAGATCCATTTTGCTCACAACATTATGACTTGCCATCCCGTCTATTCTCTATTTTCTGTTTTACGGCTTGTCACGTAAGCGTAATAACCAGCCTGGTTCTGTGGCAGGTTCCCGGGAAACGGCTTCAGAGATAGATGAAATGCCTCGGCTGTGGCTCTCACGACTTAATCCACACCAAGTTATTTATTTATGACGTGGTATCTTTCGGCCCCATGAGAGTTGATCTTAAATCCGTGGATGAACTGCGACAGTGGTCACGGCTGGTCGATGTTTGCCGGGCACGGTTTACCTATTTCTGAAAATAGATGTTGCTCGGTGAACAGTGAAAAATTCTCCCTGCAGAGAGACGGGCACTCAGAAGGTGACGTGAAATCACACCAGCCTCCTTCTTACCAGCCAAGCGCACGTGGCTTTGTACGGAGCCATACGTATTATGAATCTGGGGATGAATTAAAATTTAACTATTGCCCGGGTGCGGTGGCTCACGCCTGTGATCCCAACACTTTGGGAGGCTGAGGCGGGTGGATCCCCTGAGGTCAGGAGTTTGAGACCAGCCTGGCCAACATGGTGAAACCCCGTCTCTACTAAAAATACAAAACTTAGCCGGGCGTGGTGGCGGGTGCCTGTAGTCCCAGCTACTCGGGAGGCTGAGGCAGGAGAATCGCTTGAACACGGGAGGCCGAGGTTGCGGTGAGCCAAGATCATGCCACTGCCCTCCAGCCTGGGCGACAGGAGCAAAACTCTGTCCAAAAAAAAAAAAGAAAAGAAAAGAAGAAAAATAACGACTGGGCTGGATAAACGATGCAAACCCACAAGAAATGCAGACTGTGGAATGCTTTCAACAGCCACCACCCTCCCATCAGATGGGCTTTTAGATTTCATTTGATATAAGAAATTACACAGAGGCTGGGCTCATGCTTATAATTCCAGCATTTTGGGAGGCTGAGGCAGGTGGATCACCTGAGGTCAGGAGTTCAAGACCAGCCTGGCCAACATGGCAAAACCCCGTCTCTACTAAAAATACAAAAATTAGCCGGGCGTGGTGGCAGGTGCCTGTCATCTCAGCTACTCGGGAGGCTGAGGCAGGAGAATCGCTTGAACCCAGGAGGTGGAGGTTGCCATGAGCCGAGATCGCACCACTGCCCTCCAGCCTGGGTGACAGAGGAGACCCTATTGCAAGAAAAAAAAAATCGTATTATTAATTACCAGCTTCACCACGTACACTTCTAAAACCCATTAATGCATGTCCCTTTTCCAAACAAAAAGGGGAGGCATGGGGGCCCGGGAAGAAGATTTAAATAATTCAGTCCAAAAACAAATTAAGTACGGTGAGAGTTCCTTAAATCCCACTCACGCCTCGTTACTTTCATGATTGTTTTTAATCCTCCACGCAGAGGATGGTCACAGGGTAATTGCTCCGCCATCAGCTTCAGAATCGCTCTGGTCTAAAAGCCTCTGAGCTTCACGTGGAAAGAATGTGATGGGGTTTTTCTATTTTATGATAATGGATCTTCTGCAAAGCGCTGGTAATAAAATGGTAATCTCCAACATAAAAGGAATTACCCTTAACTCCTTCAGGCCTGCAGGCGTAGGCGCTGCCATGGACTTGTGAAATGTGGCTTGACTTAAGCAAATTCTATTAAGCAATTTTGTTAAAGAATGGATAGGGTGGCCGGGCGCGGTGGCTCAAGCCTGTCGTCCCAGCACTTTGGGAGGCCGAGGCAGGTGCATCACCTGAGGTCGGGAGTTCGAGACCAGCCTGGGCCAACATGGTGAAACCCCGTCTCTATTAAAAATACAAAAATTAGCCGGGCGTGGTGGTGGATGCCTGTAATCCCAGCTACTCGGGAGGCTGAGGCAGGAGAATGGCTTGAACCCGGGAGGCAGAGGTTGTAGCAAGCTGAGATTGGGCCACTGTACTCCAGCCTGGAGATCACAGCAAGACTCCATCACAAAAAAAGAAAAAAAAACTATATACAGGTGATCGTTGAACTACACTACAAAAATACGAAAGGCCATAGAATCGTTCCTTCCAAAAACGATTAATTTTATGTTATGTGAAGCTCACCTTTGTGCATTTTTTAGATAGAAAAATATATAAAATAATATATAATAATATAATCTATATTATGCTTATTATAAAATTATATTATGATTAATATATCACATATTTATATTATTTATTATTATATAATATATATTTATTATATTAACAATCATTATGTCATCAATAATTAATATATATCAGTAATTAATATTAATTATTACATAGTATTACATTATAGATTGATATATAATATGTTATACTAAAATATTGTTTAATATTATTTAAATTATATATTAAAAATGTAATTCATACATATTTATATAACATATAATATAAATATATATTGTACATTTATATATTATATATAAATAATATATTGTAATTAATATATATTTTATATTATAAAATAATATATAAAATATATATTATAAAATAATATATAAAATATATATTATAAAATAATATATAAAATATATATTATAAAATAATATATATCGGGAAGCTGAGGCAGGAGAATGGCATAAACCCGGGAGGCGGAGCTTGCAGTGAGCTGAGATCCGGCCACTGCACTCCAGCCTGGGCCACAGAGTGAGACTCTGTCTCAAAAAAAAAATTAATAATAATAATAATATAAAATATATATTATAAAATAATACTTAAAATATATATTATAAAATAATACATAAATATATATTATAAAATAATATATATATATTTGTCTCAGGTGTGATTTTAAAAAGATACTTGAGAAAAATCAGTAAATATAACGAGGTGACCTTGTTTCAGTTCTGGCTCAAACCAACCAACTGTAGAAATTCATCTTTGGCATGCTAAAGCAAACCTGGGGCCGGGCGCGGTGGCTCACGCCTGTCATCCCAGCACTTGGGAGACTGAGGCGGGCGGATCACCTGAGGTCAGGAGTTCAAGAGCAGCCTGGCCAACACGGTGAAACCCCGTCTCTACTAAAAATACAAAAATTGGCTGGGTGTGGTGGTGCTGTGATCACGCCTGTGATCCCAGGTGCTCAGGAGGCTGAGGCAGCAGGAGAATCGCTTGAACCCGGAAGGCGGAGGTTGTGGTGAGTTGAGATTGCACCGCTGCACTCCAGCCTGGGCGACAAGAGTAAGACTCCGTCTCAATAAATAAATAAATAAATAAGTAAAGCAAATCTGAGCAAAGTCCCTTAAGGAATGAGTGTTATTACGAAGGCTTCACGGTGTTGCGGTTATGAAATCATTATCTGTTAGATTTACATCCTAGAGTCATTATAGGCTAAATGATGTAACGTCTGGAATTTGCCTTAAAGTATCACAGCCACAAAGAAACAGGTTCCTGGAAAACAAGGGATGGGAATGTTTCCAGATACTCTTCTCCCTGATTCTGGACTTGCAAATTTGCATAATAAAAGTTTAAAGCCGCGTGTGAAATTCAGATGCCCTTGGTTACTCAACAAACGGGTGTTATGTAGCAAATATATGATGTGGCATTTACCAGAAGCAGTTATTATTCTTTAAAAAATGGAAAATCGCAAGGGTTGGTGAGGAGGAGAAGGATGTAGAGAAACTGGACACTTCATACATTGTCTACTATTTTTGAAAGGATCCTTTTGACTGGGTACGGTGGCTCACACCTGCAATCCCAGCACTTTGGGAGGCCAAGGTAAGCGGATCACGAGGTCAAGAGATCGAGACCATCCCGGCCAACATGGTGAAACCCCATCTCTACTAAAAATACAACAATTAGCCAGGTGTGGTGGTGTGCACCTGTCATCCCAGCTGCTCGGGAGGTTGACAGGAGAATCGCTTGAACCTGGAAGTCAGAGGTTGCCGTGAGCCGAGATCGCACCACTACACTCCAGCCTGGGGGACAGAGTGAGACTCCATCTCAAAAAAAAAAAAAATAAACAAAAATAAAAATAAAAGGAAGGATCCTTTCTAGGGTGTAGTGCTAGAGATCTTTGACTTAACAATCAGTAAAAATAAGAATTAAAACAATAGACATCGCTTGAGACCAGCAGTTCAAGAACAGCGTGGAAAAGACCCGATCTGTCCAAAAGTTACAAAAATTAGCTTGGCGTGGTGGCATTCACCTGCAGTCTCAGCTACTTGGGAGGCTGAAATGGGAGGATTGCTTGAGCCCAGGAGGTCGAGGCTTCAGTGAGCCGTGACTGCACCACTGCACTCCAGCCTGGGTGGCACAGAGAGACTCTGATTGCAGTGGAGAAACAGTAACGCTTTTACACTGTTGGGGGGAGTGTAAATTAGTTCAACCATGGTGGAAGACAGTGTGGTGATTCCTCAAGGATCTAGAACTAGAAATACCATTTGACCCAGCCATCCCATTACTGGGTATATACTCAAAGGATTATAAATCAGGCTGCTATAAAGACACATGCACACGTATGTTTATTGTGTCACTGTTCACAATAGCAAAGACTTGGAATCAACCCAAATGCCCATCAGTGATAGACTGGATAAAGAAAATGTGGCACATATACACCGTGGAATACTATGCAGCCATGAAAAAGGATGACTTCATGTCTTTTGCAGGGACATGGATGAAGCTAGAAACCATCATTCTCAGCAAACTATCGCAAGGACAGAACTAAAACACCACATGTTCTCACTCATCAGTGGGAGGTGAACAATGAGAACACATGGACACAGGCAGGGGAACATCACACACTGGGGCCTGTCGGGGGGTGGGGGCTAGGGAGGGAGAGCATTAGGACACATACCTAATGCATGTGGGGCTTAAAACCTAGACTTGGAACCAACCCAAATGCCCATCAGTGATAGACTGGATGAAGAAAATGTGGCACAGACACCATGGAATACTATGCAGCCATGAAAAAGGATGAGCTCATGTCCTTTGCAGGGACATGGATGAAGCCGGAAACCATCATTCTCAGCAAACTATCGCAAGGACAGAAAACAAAACACCACATGTTCTCACTCATAAGTGGGAGTTGAACAATGAGATCACTTGGACACAGGGAGGGGAACATCACACACCAGGGCCTATTGGGGGTGTGGGGGCAGGGAGAGGGCGAGCATTAGGACAAATACCTAATGCCTGTGGGGCTTAAAACCTAGATGATGGGTTGATGGGTGCAGCAAACAATCCTGGCACATGTATACCTATGTAACAAACCTGTACGTTCTACACATGTATCCCAGAACTTAAAGTATAATTTAAAAAATAAATGATTGCATGGCTGAGTGTGGTGACTTACACCTGTGATCTCCTCACTTTGGGAGGCCAAGGTGGGCAGATCACCTGAGGTCAGGTGTTCCAGACCTGCCTGGCCAACATGGAGAAACCCCGTCTCTACTAAAAATATAAAATTAGCCAGGCATAGTGGCAGGTGCCTGTAGTCCCATCTACTCGGGAGGCTGAGGCAGGAGAATGGCTTGAACCCGGGAGGCAGAGGTTGCAGTGAACCAAGATCGCACCACCGCACTCCAGCCTGGGCCTCGAGTGAAACTTTTTTCTGAAAACAAAACCAAACCAAAAAGAAAACCCCCGAAAACCCAAGGAGATTTAGGAATCTGTGCACCATCTGTCAGGGAGAGCCACTCACCACGACCCTGGAACGTTCTGACGTTTTATATCCTAGACACGAGTCCATAGATCATTCGTACCTCGTGCTTTTCCCCGTCTCATTACGGGAATTTATTTCCTCGCTTTGTAGTCGGTGGAGCCTGCGTTCCAATTGTTTCTTCCATGTGTTGTAAATCTGTCTGCCAATCAGTGGTAATTTCCTCTCCTACCGCCCTGCGGGCCGGGGGCCGAGTGTTGAAATAAAACGAAACATGTTTGCACCCCTCCCGGTTCCCTCACGCCAGACCCCTTCCATTGATGTGCTGCTGGAATTTTTAATATTCGGGGCCATGCCCTCGCCATGAGGTCATCCCAGGCTCTAATTGGAACAGCGGGTCCTCGGGGCCTGACCGGCTGCCTCACACCTGCCTCCAGGCCACGGCCAGCCTCTGTCTCCTGGATTTTAATTCCGTCACGGCTCATCTGATTTGAGGCAATCTTTTGTAAGGGAGTTCACAAATGCACGCTGAGGTTTCCAGTGAGATGGGGCAGCCGGGAGCGGCGTCTGGGATCCCGCAGCAAACCGGCCCCCGTCGGGCCGATGTGTCCCGTCTCTGTGGCATCTCTTGGTTCCAGGAGATCGGATTTGGTCTGGGTCGCCCCGATCCGTCTGCACCCCACCCTCCCCTGTCTGAGCTGACCTCCCTATAGGTACAAGAGGTACGAGAGGACCCTGCAGATATCGGCCACCTGCTTTTGCCTCCCTCAGGTACTGGGCAAACTTTACCAGGAATATATACATCGTGTGGAATTTCTTAATTGGAACAACGTTGACACGTGGGGGAAATGATTTGCCAAAGTTTCCAACTTCAGGGACATCATGAGAGTTTCTTTTCTTTTTTTTTTTAACACATCGCTCCAGTTAACTAATAAAAGTACAGTATGCGTACCCAAGTAGACTTGAATTCGAGGTAAACAGCAGAACAGATGCACGCTCGGGTACATCTGAGTGGGAGATAAACAGCAGAACAGAGACAAGCTCGGATACACTTGAATTCTACATACACAGCAGCTCAGGTACACCTGAATTCGACATAAACGGCAGAACAGATGTGTGTTCAGGTACACCGGAATTCAAGGTAAACAGAACTACGTGCCCAGGTACACTTGAATTTGAAGTAAATAGCAGCTCAAGTACACTTACATTCAAGATAAACAGCAGCTCAGGTACACTTGAATTCGAGATAAACAGTGGAACGGATGCGTGCCCAGGTACACTTGAATTCTACATACACAGCAGCCCAGGTACAGTGGAATTCACAGTTAAACAGTAGAACAGATGCGTGCCCAGCTACACTTGAATTCGAGATAAACGGTGGAACAGATGCGTGCCCAGGTACACTTGAATTCTACATAAACAGCAGCCCAGGGACACTTGAATTCGAGATAAACAGTAGAACAGATGCGTGCCCAGGTACACTTGAATTCTACATAAACAGCAGCCCAGGTACACTTGAATTCGAGATAAACAGCAGCCCAGGGACACTTGAATTCACAGTTAAACACCAGAACAGATGTGTGCTTAGGTCCACTTGCATTCGAGGTGAACAGCAGTATGCAATGCGTGCCCAGGTACACTTGAATTCGAGACAAACAGCAGCTCATGTACACTTGAATTCGAGATAAACAGTGGAACGGATGCGTGCCCAGGTACACTTGAATTCTACATACACAGCAGCCCAGGTACAGTGGAATTCACAGTTAAACAGCAGAACAGATGCGTGCCCAGCTACACTTGAATTCGAGATAAACGGTGGAACAGATGTGTGCCCAGGTACACTTGAATTCTACATAAACAGCAGCCCAGGGACACTCGAATTCAAGGTTAAACAGCAGAACAGATGTGTGGCCAGGTACGCTTGAATTCGAGACAAACAGCAGCTCATGTACACTTGAATTTGAGATAAACAGTGGAACGGATGCGTGCCCAGGTACACTTGAATTCTACATACACAGCAGAACAGATGTGTGCTCAGATACACTTGAATTCTACATAAACAGCAGCCCAGGGACACTTGAATTCGAGGTAAACACCAGAACAGATGTGTGCCCAGGTCCTCCTGCATTCGAGGTGAATAGCAGTATGCATGTGTGCCCAGGTACACTTGAATTCAAAGTAAACAGCAGCCCAGGTACCCTTGAATTCGAGATAAACAGCAGCCCAGGTACACTTGAATTCGAGACAAACAGCAGCCCAGGTACACTTGAATTCGAGATAAACAGCAGCCCAGGGACACTTGAATTCACAGTTAAACACCAGAACAGATGTGTGCTTAGGTCCACTTGCATTCGAGGTGAACAGCAGTATGCAATGCGTGCCCAGGTACACTTGAATTCGAGACAAACAGCAGCTCATGTACACTTGAATTCGAGATAAACAGTGGAACGGATGCGTGCCCAGGTACACTTGAATTCTACATACACAGCAGCCCAGGTACAGTGGAATTCACAGTTAAACAGCAGAACAGATGTGTGCCCAGCTACACTTGAATTCGAGATAAACGGTGGAACAGATGCGTGCCCAGGTACACTTGAATTCTACATAAACAGCAGCCCAGGGACACTTGAATTCGAGGTAAACAGCAGAACAGATGTGTGCCCAGGTACTTTTGCATTCGAGGTGAACAGCAGTACGCATGTGTGCCCAGGTACACTTGAATTCTACATAAACAGCAGCCCAGGGACACTCGAATTCGAGGTTAAACAGCAGAACAGATGTGTGGCCAGGTCCTCCTGCATTCGAGGTGAATAGCAGTATGCATGTGTGCCCAGGTACACTTGAATTCGAGACAAACAGCAGCCCAGGGACACTTGAATTCACAGTTAAACACCAGAACAGATGTGTGCTTAGGTCCACTTGCATTCGAGGTGAACAGCAGTATGCAATGCGTGCCCAGGTACACTTGAATTCGAGACAAACAGCAGCTCATGTACACTTGAATTTGAGATAAACAGTGGAACGGATGCATGCCCAGGTACACTTGAATTCTACATACACAGCAGCCCAGGTACAGTGGAATTCACAGTTAAACAGCAGAACAGATGCGTGCCCAGCTACACTTGAATTCGAGATAAACGGTGGAACGGATGTGTGCCCAGGTACACTTGAATTCTACATAAACAGCAGCCCAGGGACACTTGAATTCGAGGTAAACAGCAGAACAGATTGTGCCCAGGTACGCTTGAATTCGAGACAAACAGCAGCTCATGTACACTTGAATTCGAGATAAACAGTGGAACGGATGCGTGCCCAGGTACACTTGAATTCTACATACACAGCAGAACAGATGTGTGCTCAGATACACTTGAATTCTACATAAACAGCAGCTCAGTACACTTGAATTGGAGATAAACACCAGAACAGATGTGTGCCCAGGTCCTCTTGCATTGCAGGTGAACAGCAGTATGCATGTGTGCCCAGGTACACTTGAATTTGAGATAAACAGTAGAACAGATGTGTGCCCAGGTACACTTGAATTCTACATAAACAGCAGAACAGATATATGTGTTCAGATACACTTGAATTCTACATAAACAGCAGCTCAGGTACACTTGAAATCGAGATAAACAGTGGAACAGATGCATGCCCAGGTACACTTGAATTCTACATACACAGCAGAACAGATGTGTGCTCAGGTCCTCTTGCATTCGAGGGGAACAGCAGTATGCACGTGTGCCCAGGTATACTTGAATTCCAGATAAACAGTAGAACAGTACAACAGATACGTGCCCTGATACCCTTGAATTCTACATAAACGGCAGCCCAGGGACACTTGAATCCGAGGTAAACAGCAATATTGCATGGGACATACTTCCACCAAAAAAGCCGACGCCGTTTATCTGAGCAAGCGTGGGAGAAATAAAAGTACCGCATGCCCAACCACTGTTTGTCTCCATTCCCTTACAATCGTGAAGCCGCCCCTGCCCAGAGCTCCAAATCTGTTTCCTGAGCGCCGGAAGCCTCCTGCTCATTTGGGAATTCTCTCTGCCTGAGATTGGCCTGTGGACCTCCAGCATCTCCGGGCGGCTCGAGGACCCTAAAACCTGTAACACAATCTATGACACGCAGGTTACGAGGATTTGCCTCCGCCAGGCTGCTGTGCACGCCCACGCCAGGAGAAATTAAACTTCGCAATACGACGGAGATCCATGAATGGGCTCTTCTCTCTGGTACGTGTCAGTGAACTCGGTGTGCCTGCGTCATGCTGGTTCGCTTCCTTGCAACAAAACAGACCATCCGGACACCTGTCTGTTTTCCTTCGAATAGTCCCCCACGTTACCACGCCATTTGCAGGCAGGAACTGGGTGCCTGAGGTCAAAATAGAGAGACCTCTGACATCCCGTGGCTGTACCTGCAAATAACCCTTCCTCGGCAGTTGGTGGAGTCACACGTGTACACAGCTGTCCGTCGTCTTACAGTGGCATGAGCATAGAACAGATTTTTTTCTTTTTTCTTTTTTTTTGGTATATGTATTATAGCACCTGCTGGCTTTATTTCCCTCCCTTATATCATAACATTGCTTGTTGGCTTGTATCCATGGAACATGGCTT
This sequence comes from Macaca thibetana thibetana, assembly GCF_024542745.1. Taxonomy (NCBI): domain Eukaryota; kingdom Metazoa; phylum Chordata; class Mammalia; order Primates; family Cercopithecidae; genus Macaca; species Macaca thibetana. Next base: position 1,651,183 of record NC_065598.1, read on the forward strand.
GTTGGTTTGTGTCCATGGAACATGGCTTGTTGGTTTGTGTCCATGGAACATGGCTTGTTGGTTTGTGTCCATGGAACATGGCTTGTTGGTTTGCGTCCATGGAACATGGCTTGTTGGTTTGTGTCCACGGAACGTTGCTTGTTGGTTTGCGTCCATGGAACATGGCTTGTTGGTTTGTGTCCTCGGTACATGGCTTGTTGGTTTGTGTCCATGGAACATGGCTTGTTGGTTTGTGTCCACGGAACATGGCTTGTTGGTTTGTATCCATGGAACATTGCTTGTTGGTTTGTGTCCTCGGAACATGGCTTGTTGGTTTGTGTCCATGGAACATGGCTTGTTGGTTTGTGTCCTCGGAACATGGCTTGTTGGTTTGTATCCATGGAACATGGCTTGTTGGTTTGTGTCCATGGAACATGGCTTGTTGGTTTGTGTCCACGGAACGTTGCTTGTTGGTTTGTGTCCTCGGAACATGGCTTGTTGGTTTGTGTCCATGGAACATGGCTTGTTGGTTTGTGTCCATGGAACATGGCTTGTTGGTTTGTGTCCATGGAACATGGCTTGTTGGTTTGTGTCCATGGAACATGGCTTGTTGGTTTGTGTCCATGGAACATGGCTTGTTGGTTTGTGTCCACAGAACATTGTTTATTGGTTTATATCCATGGAACATGGCTTGTTGGTTTGTATCCACAGAACATTGCTTGTTGGTTTGTATCCACAGAACATTGCTTGTTGGTTTGTGTCCACGGAACGTTGCTTGTTGGTTTGTGTCCACGGAATGTTGCTTGTTGGTTTGTGTCCACGGAACATGGCTTGTTGGTTTGTGTCCATGGAACATGGCTTGTTGGTTTGTGTCCACAGAACATTGTTTATTGGTTTATATCCATGGAACATGGCTTGTTGGTTTGTATCCACAGAACATTGCTTGTTGGTTTGTATCCACAGAACATTGCTTGTTGGTTTGTGTCCACGGAACGTTGCTTGTTGGTTTGTGTCCACGGAATGTTGCTTGTTGGTTTGTGTCCACGGAACATGGCTTGTTGGTTTGTGTCCACGGAACATGGCTTGTTGGTTTGTATCAACAAAACATTGCTTGTTGGTTTGTATCCACGGAACATTGCTTGTTGGTTTGTGTCCACGGAACATGGCTTGTTGGTTTGTGTCCATGGAACATTGCTTGTTGGTTTGTATCAACAAAACATTGCTTGTTGGTTTATATCCATGGACATTTCATGTTGGTTTGTATCAACAGATTTGCATCTTCTGCCCGGCACACACACACACACACACACACACACAGACACACACACACACATATGTCCACCCACTCTCCCCACTAGCGCACACACAAGAGGTATGTCCAGCACGTGATTCTCATATGCCTGATTTCACAGGGGGGCTGGAGGCAAACCTCGCCGCCTCCAGCCTGTACAGACGGAATCACGACAAATTGTATAAATATGTGCAAATTGTCCAAATCATGTCACGTGCGCCGGCCTCCTCCCCAAGCGGGCAGAATATGCTTCAGCGGAAGGTCAGGGCAGGGCTTGGTCTGAATTCAATTGAGGTAATTACGTTCAATTTGCTTAAATTTATCACGGAGAAACGCCCATCTGTTGATCTCAATCGTATTAAGAAGTTTATTTTCCACCGGGGCCGGACTCCACGGCCTCAAGGAGAGGAAACCTCTTCTAGGGGTATGTCCTTCTGTCTCCTGCTTGATTCCAGGTCCTGCCGGCAGCCCCGGGAATGCCGTGATGGGCCCCCCCACCCCAAGACATATCTTCTGACTCTCCCTAACCACCTGCAGGGCCCGGAATTACCCCCAGATAAGCATGAGGATTTCTGTGCTTAGGGAATAGTTGACCGGCTCTTTGCAGGTGTGGTTTGCCGATGCCAGTGAGAGCGAACAGACCCTGACCGTGATTCAACAGCTGAGGATGGGCTCAGGCACAGACAACCCGAACGGTAAAGAGACAACTGAGAGCCGGATCACGGCTCTGCCCCAGACACCCACCCCGCAACCCCGTGAACCCCCAAAGTCAGCTCTACCAGACACTCTCCTCATTTCTGAGAAGACGGAACTGGGGCTCATGCATTTTGAGGTTGCCTCTGGCATGCCAGCCTCATGAGGGTGAGCGTCCCCTAAATGGCCCATGATCTCTTGTGACAGTGACAACTGTCCGTGAAGGAGAAGGACAGGCTGACTTGCACCCTGAGTGCCCCAAGGATGGAGGGGGTTCCCCGGAGCAGGTACCATGCCTCGCTCTTTGCAGACAAGGAGGGGGCGGCTCTGAGACCCACAGGAGGTACAAGTGAGTGGGTGTGAGGCCGAACTGAACCTCCCCAGGAAGGGAGGGAAAAGCAGGTGGCCGATATCTGCAGGGTCCTCTTGTACCTGAAATTCCAAAACTTAAGACTCTTCAGAATAACAGCAGCAGCAGATACCAGAGACGCATGAGGGTTATGTCTTACAAAACAGCAGAAAATATCTTAGGCAGACTGGAGTGTTTCTGTCTGTCTATTACCCATCTATCATCTATCGACCTATGGATCTATTTATCTATAATCTATCTAACATCTATCATCTATCAATCATCTATCATCTGCTATATATCCCTCATCTATCTATCATCCATCCATCTAGCCATCTATCTATATATGTATTTATCTATTGAATCTATCATCTATGTATCAATTATCTATCTATCATCTATCCCTGTAGCTATCTATCTATCCATCTATCTATCCATCCATCTAATGTATTATCTATCTATGGATTTACCTATTGAATCTATAGTCTAGGTATCAATTATCTACCTATCATCTATCTGTCTGGCTAGCTAGCTGTCTACGTATCTATCATCTCTCTACTATCTATCATCTACTATATATCCATCATCTATCATCCATCCATCCATCTATCCATCTATCTATATATGTATTTATCTATTGAATCTATAACCTATATATCAATTATCTATCTATCTGTCATCTATCCCTGTAGCTACTTATCCACCTACCTACCTACTGATCCATCTATCTATCTATTCATCTGTCTATCCATCTAATATATTATCTATCTATTGAATTGATAATCTGTGTATCAATTATCTACCTATCATCTAGCTAGCTAGCTAGCTGTCTATCTACCTATAATCTCTCTACTATTGTCTACTATATATCCATAATCTATTATCCATCCATCTATCCATCTATCTATATATTTATCTATCGAATCTATAATCTATATATCAATTATCTATCATCTATCCCTGTAGCTATCAATCAGTCTATCTACCTATCTATTCATCTATCCATGTAATGTATTATCTATCTATTCATCTATCCATCTAATGTATTATCTGTTTCTCTATTGAATCTGTAATCTGTGTATCAATTATCTACCTATCATCTATCTGTCTAGGTAGCTAGTTGTCTATCTACCTATCATCTCTCTACTATCATCTACTATATATCCATCATCTATCTATTATCCATCCATCTATCCATCTATCTATATATGTATTTATCTAGCGAATCTATAGTCTATGTGTCAATTATCTGCCTATCATATATCTCTGTATCTATCTATCTATCTATCTATCTAGCTAGCTAGCTAGCTACCTATCTATCTATCTAGCTCTCTATATATCTGTCTATATCTCTGTTGTTCTGATATCTCTATATATGTCTCTATATATCTGTCTCTATATATCTGTCTATATCTCTCTCTATATATCTGTCATATATTTATCTATCTCTATCATTTATGTAATCTAACTGATCTATTCCTACGTATTAATAATATATTTGTTATCTATCATTTATTTACCTATATCATTTCTTTAATTGTTCTAATTTATCTATTTTCTGTTAATTATATATCTACCATCTATGTCGTTCTAACAGTTATCTATTTCTATCACATGTTCAACCTGTCTAGTTTCTTTCTTGCCATCTGTAATATGTCTATCGTCTATCTATATATCCTTTTTTTCTTTTTTTGAGACAGAGTCTTATTCTGTCACCCAAGCCGGAGTGCGGTGGCACGATCTCAGCTCACTGCAACCTCCACGTCCAGGGTTCAAGCAATTCTCTTGCCTCAGCCTCCCGAGTAGCTGGGACTATAGGCCCAGCCAATTTCTTACAGATCACCATGCCCAGCCAATTTTGGTATTTTTAGTAGAGACGGGTTTTCATCATGCTGGCCAGGCTGGTCTCGAACTCCTGAACTCAGGTGATCTGCCCGCCTCGGCCTCCCAAAGTGCTGGGATTACTGATGTGAACCGCTGCACTCAATCTATCTATATACCTTTTTATCTCTCTTTCCACACACACACGCACACATCATGGTTTTTGTAAGCGTCTGGAGAATCCGTCTAATCATCTCCTCTCCCATTTCAATTTGGGAGTAATAGTCGCTTAAACACTTCAGATTTTTTGGAATGTCTATTTTTCGAAGCCGAGATCTAAAACCCTGGAGGTCAGATTTTCCAGATCTACTGCTTTGCGGACTGGTGTGAAAACGTCATCTGGTGACAAGGCTGACCCAGGTGGCCTCTGCCTTAACATCAAACGCCGGGAACATGCTTCAGGCTCCGGTGTTTTTGTGCCGTTTTTTTTTTTTGTTTTTTTGTTTTTTTTTTTTCTCCCTCCCGGAAAGGTCAGATAGAGTCACTCTTAAAATGCACTTGTGTATTTTTCATTGTTTGGACAAGAAATTGGGAACAGGTTCAGGCTGCTCCAGAAAAATGTGTAAGTTTATGTTTGAACAGAGGTTTATTAAAAAATAAATAAATAAATAAAAAACGAGGAAAAGTTGTGCAAGGTTTATTAAAAGAAAGAAAAAACAAACAAGGAAAAAAACAGGTTTATTTAAAAAAAAAAAAACAAGGAAAAGTCGTGCAAGGTTTATTTAAAAAAGAACAAGGGAAATAAAGAGGTTTGTTAAAAAAAAAAAAAAGGAAAAGTCGTGCAAGGTTTATTTAAAAATAAACAAGGGAAAAAAAGAGGTTTATTTAAAAAAAAAACAAGGAAAAGTCGTGCAAGGTTTATTAAAAAAAAGGGAAAAAAAGAGGTTTATTTTTAAAAAAAAGAAAAACAAGGGAAAGTTGTGAAAGGTTTATTAAAAAAACAAGGGGAAAAAAAGAGATTTATTTAAAAAAAAACAAGGAAAAGTCATGCAAGGTTTATTTAAAAAAAAAGGGAAAAAAGAGGTTTATTTAAAACAAAAAGAAAAACAAGGAAAAGTCGTGCAAGGTTTATTAAAAAAACAAGGGGAAAAAAGGAGATTTATTTAAAAAAAAAAACAAGGAAAAGTCGTGCAAGGTTTATTTAAAAAAAAACAAGAGAAAAAAAGAGGTTTATTTAAAAAAAACAAGGAAAAGTCGTGCAAGGTTTATTTTAAAAAAACAAGGGAAAAAAAGAGGTTTATTTAAAAAAAAAGAAAACCAAGGAAAAGTCGTGCAAGGTTTATTTAAAAATAAACAAGGGAAAAAAAGAGGTTTATTTAAAAAAAAAACAAGGAAAAGTCGTGCAAGGTTTATTTAAAAAAAGGGAAAAAAAGAGGTTTATTTAAAAAAAAAGAAAAACAAGGGAAAGTTGTGCAAGGTTTATTAAAAAAACAAGGGGGAAAAAAGAGATTTATTTAAAAAAAACAAGGAAAAGTCATGCAAGGTTTATTTAAAAAAAAAGGGAAAAAAGAGGTTTATTTAAAACAAAAAGAAAAACAAGGAAAAGTCGTGCAAGGTTTATTAAAAAACAAGGGGAAAAAAAGAGATTTATTTTAAAAAAAACAAGGAAAAGTCATGCAAGGTTTATTTAAAAAAAAAAGGGAAAAAAGAGGTTTATTTAAAACAAAAAGAAAAACAATGAAAAGTCGTGCAAGGTTTATTAAAAAAACAAGGGGAAAAAAAAGAGATTTCTTTAAAAAAAAAACAAGGAAAAGTCGTGCAAGGTTTATTTTAAAAAAACAAGGGAAAAAAAGAGGTTTATTTAAAAAAAAAGAAAAACAAGGGAAAGTTGTGCAAGGTTTATTAAAAAAAACAAGGGGGAAAAAAGAGATTTATTTAAAAAAAACAAGGAAAAGTCATGCAAGGTTTATTTAAAAAAAAGGGAAAAAAGAGGTTTATTTAAAACAAAAAGAAAAACAAGGAAAAGTCGTGCAAGGTTTATTAAAAAAAAAGGGGAAAAAAAGAGATTTATTTTAAAAAAAAACAAGGAAAAGTCATGCAAGGTTTATTTAAAAAAAAAAGGGAAAAAAGAGGTTTATTTAAAACAAAAAGAAAAACAAGGAAAAGTCGTGCAAGGTTTATTAAAAAAACAAGGGGAAAAAAAAGAGATTTCTTTAAAAAAAAACAAGGAAAAGTCGTGCAAGGTTTATTTTAAAAAAACAAGGGAAAAAAAGAGGTTTATTTAAAAAAAAAGAAAAACAAGGAAAAGTCGTGCAGGGTTTATTTAAAAATAAACAAGGGAAAAAAAGAGGTTTATTTAAAAAAAAACAAGGAAAAGTCATGCAAGGTTTATTTAAAAAAAAGGGAAAAAAGAGATTTATTTAAAAAAAAACAAGGAAAAGTCGTGCAAGGTTTATTTAAAAATAAACAAGGGAAAAAAAGAAGTTTATTAAAAAAAAAAAGTCTGCCGCGCAGCACCTGCTGAGCGCTGGTGTTGCAAAGTGGACACTTAGCACCTCGTTCTCTTCCCCGGGTCATCCGGGAGACCCGTGCCCCACACTCCTCTCCTCTCAGCTGCAGATGTGTAAAAGCGACTGAGATGGTTTCTTTTAGAAGTGCATTAAAAAGGACTGTAAAAGCACTTGTCCTAACATGCAGATTTGTTGATCTGGACCCTCAGGCAAAACCCAGTGTGGGACTGTGACTCACACACATCCCTCATGGGCGGCCCCCAGCCTGCAATCAACACGCTCGCTTTCCTGCAGACACCTGCCAGGGAGAAAAAAACCAAGATGCCAAGAGGCTGCTCATGGATTCCCCCACTGAGTCACTTAAGAAAAGCAAAGGGGCCGGGCGTGGTGGCTCACGCCTGTCATCCCAGCACTTTGGGAGGCCGAGGCAGGTGGATCACCTGAGGTCAGGAGTTCGAGACCAGCCTGACCGACGTAGTGAAACCCCGTCTCTACTAAAAATACAAAACTTACCTGGGCGAGGTGGCGGTGCCTGTCATCCCAGCTACTTGGGAGGCTGAGGCAGGAGAATCGCTTGAACCCGGGAGGCGGCGGTTGCAGTGAGCTGAGATCGTACCACTGTGCTCCAGCCTGGATGACAGAGCGACACTTTGTCTCAAATATAAGTAAATAAATAAATGAATACATAAACAACAAATAAAATTTAAATTAAAATTAAAAGAGGGGCAGCACAGTGGCTCAGGCCTGTAATCCCAGGACTTTGGGAGGCGGACGAAGGCAGATCGCCTGAGCTCATGAGTTCGAGACCAGCCTGGGCAACATGGCAAACCCCCTGTCTCTATAGAAAGTACAAAAATGAGCTGGGCATGGTGGTGCGTACCTGTAGTCCTAGCTACTTGGGAGGCTGTGGTGGGAGGATCGTTTGAGCCCAGTAGGCAGAGGTTGTAGTAAGCTGAGGTGATACTCCAGCCTGGGTGATATAGCCAGACCCTGTCTCAAAAATAAAAAAATAAAAAAATATATAACATGAATAAAAAAGGGGGTGATCAGGCCATGGAAGCACCTTTCTCATGAATGGGCTTAAGATCCTTATCAAAGAGGCCATGGCTGGCTAAGTTTTGTGTTTTTAGAAGAGATGGGGTTTCACCATGTTGGTCAGGCTGGTCTCGAACTCCTGACCTCAGGTGATCCGCCCGCCTCGGCCTCCCAAAGTGCTGGGATGACGGGCGTGAGCCACTGCGCCTGGGTAGCCCTTAATTTTAGGTCCAGAAGGCCCAGAAGTTGCCATTCCTTCGGTTTTACTACTTATTCTCTGAATAGCCACTGAACAATCACCCACCTTCTAGAAAGTTCTGCGTCTCTTCTGTAAAACACCTTCCTCTTACTGTCTGAGGATCAAGCTGCATTTTAACACAAACGCACTATCTAAATATTGCATATTTCTCTTCATAAAATAAAGGTGGGAGGATCACTTGAGCCCAGGAGTTTGAGACTAGCCTGGACAACATAGCAAGACCCCATCTCTACAAAATTTTTTTTTAATTAATAGAGCACGGTGGTGCTCTGGGCAACATAGTGAGACCCCTGTCTCCAAAACATGTTTAAAAATTAATAGGGCATGGTGGCATGCTCCTGTGGTCTCAGCTACTTGGGAGGCTGAGGTGGGAGAAGCCTGAGCCCAGGAGTTTGAGACCAGCCTGGGCAACATAGCAAGACCCCATCTCTACAATTTTTTTTTTTAAATTACTGGGGCATGGCGGGGCTCTGAGCAACATAGTGAGACCCCTTGTCTTCAAAACATGTTTAAAAAATAAAAATAAAAATTAATAGGGCATGGTGGCACGCTCCTGTGGTCTCGGCTACTTGGGAGGCTGAGGTGGGAGAAGCCTGAGCCCAGGAGTTTGAGACTAGCCTGGGCAACATAGCAAGACCCCATCTCTACAATGTTTTTTTAAAAAAAATTACTGGGGCATGGTGGTGCTCTGGGCAACATAGTGAAACCCCCTGTCTCCAAAACATGTTTAAAAATTAATAGGGTATGGTGGCATGCTCCTGTGGTCTCAGCTACTTGGGAGGCTGGGTTGGGAGAAGGCTGAGCCCAGGAGTTTGAGACTAGCCTGGACAACATAGCAAGACCCCATCTCTACAATTTTTTTTTTTAATTACTGGGGCATGGTGGTGCTCTGGGCAACATAGTGAGACCCCTGTCTCCAAAACATGTTTAAAAATTAATAGGGCATGGTGGCATGCTCCTGTGGTCTCGGCTACTTGGGAGGCTGAGGTGGGAGAAGCCTGAGCCCAGGAGTTTGAGACCAGCCTGGGCAACATAGCAAGACCCCATCTCTACAATTTTTTTTTTAAATTACTGGGGCACAGTGGTGCTCTGGACAACATAGTGAGACCCCTGTCTCCAAAACATGTTTAAAAATTAATAGGGCATGGTGGCATGCTCCTGTGGTCTCGGCTACTTGGGAGGCTGAGGTGGGAGAAGCCTGAGCCCAGGAGTTTGAGACCAGCCTGGACAACATAGCAAGACCCCATCTCTACAATTTTTTTTTTAAATTACTGGGGCACAGTGGTGCTCTGGACAACATAGTGAGACCCCTGTCTCCAAAACATGTTTAAAAATTAATAGGGCATGGTGGCATGCTCCTGTGGTCTCGGCTACTTGGGAGGCTGAGGTGGGAGAAGCCTGAGCCCAGGAGTTTGAGACCAGCCTGGACAACATAGCAAGACCCCATCTCTACAATTTTTTTTTAAATTACTGGGGCACAGTGGTGCTCTGGACAACATAGTGAGACCCCTGTCTCCAAAACATGTTTAAAAATTAATAGGGCATGGTGGCACGCTCCTGTGGTCTCGGCTACTTGGGAGGCCGGGGTGGGAGGATCGCTTGAGCTCAGGAACTTGAGGTTGCAGCGAGCTATGATTGCTCCATTGCACTGCAGTCTGGGTGACAGAGCAAGATTGTCTCTCAACACGAGAAAGAGAGAAACAGCTGTGGACAAAGGCAGGAAGCCCCTCTGCAAAGGCAAAGTCGAGGGATGGGGTCATGTTGGGGGAGATGGAGAGGAAGGGAGGAGAGGTCCTTCCTTCTGGGGGCTGTTGATGCTTCCTCCTGTCCTCCCTCCCCTGCTCCTGCTCCCACCTCCCTGATTTTGGCAGAACTCAACCACGAGTTGCCAAAGTGCCATTTTCCTCCTCCTCAGCTCTGACAACGACCTTCTGCAAAACCACCAGAGTCATCTCTTTTCTTCCAAAAGATGCCCTGGAATTGGAGCACAGAGCAAATAGCTTCCCGGGGAGCTCTCTCTCTCTCTTTCTCTCTCTCTCTCTTTCTTTCCGATCACAGCAGCTGTGGGGCCGCCCGTCACAGGAGGCCCCATCACTTCCCTTCATCAGTTTCCAGCAATCAGCTTGGAAAATTGACCCACATGTGGGAGCGCCAAGCGGGATGCGGGGTGAGGGCTGGGACACAGGCCACGGCGAGGGTACTGTCTGGCTGCAATTATGTACACGCTGCGGGAATCCTGGGGGTGCTTTGGGGACCTATTGCACTTCGGTTCTTTATAATTGCACGCTCGGAAATTACTCACCCTGCGATGGCTGGGGGCCCTCCGGGTTCAGCCTCTGCCCACATGTTCCCGGAGGAGGAACGGCCGTAGCCTTGGCAGCCTTGCAGCATCTCCGCTCTGTTTATTTGTTTATTTATTGTTATTTATTGAGTTTTGAGACGGAGTCTCGCTCTGTCGCCCAGGCTGGAGTGCGGTGGTGCGATCTCAGCTCAGGGCAACCTCCGCCTCCCGGGTTCAAGTGATTCTCCTGCCTCAGCCTCCCAAATAGCTGGGTTGACAGGCACCTGCCACCACGTCTGGCTAATTTTTTGTATTTTTTTTTTTTTGGTAGAGATGGGTTTCACTGTCTTAGCCAGGATGGTCTCGATCTCTTGACCTCGTGATCCACCCGCCTCGGCCTCCCAAACTGCTGCGATGACAGGTGTGAGCCACTGCACCTGGCCTATTTATTTATTTTTGAGATGGAGTCTCGTTGTCTCACCCAGGCTGGAGGGCAGTGGCGTGATTTTGGCTCAGTGCAACCTCCACCTCCCGGGTTCAAGTGATTCTCCTGCCTCAGCCTCCCGAGTAGCTGGGTCGACAGGCACCCACCACCACACAAGGCTAAGTTTTTGTATTTTTAGTAGAGACGAGGGTTCCCCATGTTGGCCAGGCTTGTCTCGAACTCCTGACCTCAAGTGATCCACCCACCTCAGCCTCCCAAAGTGCTGGGATGACAGGCGTGAGCCGCCGCGCCCGGCCCAGTCTGTGGTTTTTTGGGGCCTGTTTTTTTTCACAGAGTGCTACCTTTTCAGGTTCATGCATATTGTAGCCTGTCTCAGAGCATCACTCCTTTACTGTTTTTATTTTATTTTATATTTATTTATAAATAAATACAAATATACCTCGAGTAGCTGGGATTACAGGTGCCCACCACCACGCCAGGCTAATTTTTGTATTTTTAGTAGAGATGGGGCTTCACCATGTTGGTCAGGCTGGTCTCGAACTCCTGACTTCAAATGACCCACCTGCCTTGGGCTCTCAAAGTGCCGGGATTACAGGCATGTGAGCCACTGCGCCCAGCCCTTCGTTGTGATGGTTTTTTTTTTTTGGAACAGAGTCTCGCTCTGCCGCCCAGGCAGGAGTGCAGTGGCCGGATCTCAGCTCACTGCAAGCTCCGTCTCCCGGGTTCACGCCATTCTCCTGCCTCAGCCTCCCGAGTAGTTGGGACTACAGGTGCCTGCCACCTCGCCTGGCTAGTTTTTTGTATTTTTTAGTAGAGACGGGGTTTCACCGTGTTAGCCAGGATGGTCTCAATCTCCTGACCTTGAGATCCGCCCGTCTCGGCCTCCCAAAGTGCTGGGATTACAGGCTTGAGCCACCGCGCCTGGCCGTTGTGATGAGTTTTAAGGTCATCCTAAAGAGATCCTGTGGGCCAGTTATAGAGACAGTGGCTGGTGCTTTTTGAGGGGGATTCTGGTATTTAAAAATCCTGAGGGTGCCCTGAAGGTGGATCACCTGAAATCAGGAGTTCAAGACCAGCCTGGCCAACACGGTGAAACCCCGTCTCTACTAAAAATACAAAAATTAGCCAGACGTGTTGGTGGATGCCTGTAATCCCAGCTACTCGGGAGGCTGAGGCAGGAGAATCGCTTGAACCCAGGAGGCGGAGGTTGCAGGGAGCCGAGATTGGGCTTAAGCATTCCAGCCTGGGCAACAGAGCAAGACTCCGTATCAAAAAAGAAAAATTAGCCAGATGTGGTGGTGGGTACTTGTAATCTGAGCTACTCAGGAGGCTGAGGCAGGAGAATCATTTGAACCCGGGAGGTGGAGGTTGCAGTGAGCCAAGATTGCACCATTGCACTCCAGGCTGGGTAACAAGAGTGAAACTGTCTTAAAAAAAAAAAAAAAAGAAAATGGTACATACAGCCGGGTGCGGTGGCTCACGCCTGTCATCCCAGCCCTCTGGGAGGCTGAGGCCGGCGGATCACCTGAGGTCAGGAGTTCAAGACTAGCCTGGCCAACACGGTGAAACCCCGTCTCTACTAAAAATAGAAGAATTAGCCAGGTGTGGTGATAGGCGCCTGTAATCCCAGCTACTCAGGAGGCTGAGGCAGGAGAACCATTTGAACCCGGGAGGCAGAGGTTGCAGTGACCTGAGATCACACCACTGCACTCCAGCCTGGGTGACAGAGTGAGACTCAGTCACACACACACACACACACACACACACACACACACACACACACACAGGTCCTGAGGGCATCTCCTCCCACGAAATGCTACCTGTTCATTTCTGCGTGTCTTGTACCCTTAAAGTAAAGGTCGTGTCTTATCCTCAGGTGTATATCCATGCACCGGGCTGGAGGAAGGAGGAAGTGGAAACCGTACCTGGTTGTAACGTGGGTTAATCTCCATCTCTCCAGCTGACCAGCCTGGTGAATTTGCCGCACGTCACGTTGGAAAAAGCTGGGCCTGTCTGCTGAGCAAACTGGAAGAGAAATATCAAAGCCAGATTGGGCAGGCTCATGCCTCCCGTGGCGAACACGGAAGAAAATGCCGTAGGTTATGTCTTTATCTCGTTATTGACGTATTTGTGTGAATTATGTCACTGACATACTTTGAAATACATAGCTTTGCCACGAGAAAGAAAGAAAGCAAGTCGTTTGCAGCAAGCTGGAGGCAGCTGGGGAGATGACCCTAATATCATCATCACAGGAACAGAAGAACAAATCCTGCATGTTCTCACCTTGTAAGTGGGAGCTCAGCGTTGGGTATACGTGGATATAAACGCAGGCATAGCACAAACTGGGGGGCTAGAAGAAGACAGGGAGGGAGGGAGGAAGGGAGGGAGGCTAGGGTTGAAAATCTCAAATGACCACGAAGCCTTATTGAGCAAATGCAATGTATGTGGTGTGTCCGGCCGGATGAGGAGGCTCACACCTGTAATCTCAGCACTTTAAGGGGTTGTAGCAGGTGGACACAGCTTGAGCCCAGGAGCTGGAGACCTTGTGCTCCTTGAGACATGGCAAGACCTCATCTTTACAAAATTAAAAAAAAAAAAATTAGCCGGGTGTGGTGATGCACAGCTGTAATCCTTGGGAAATTCCAAATTACAAATCCTTGTAAAACTTGGGAAATTGATGTGCGAGGGTGGCTTGAACCCGGGAGTCGGAGGTTGCGGCGAGCCGAGATTGCACCACTGCCCTGCCTCCTGGGTGACGAGAGCGGGATTTTGTCTCAAAATAAATAAAGAAATGAATGAAATACCAACATTGTTATATACAAATATATACGCAGTTTTCCAGGGACAAATGGACTGTTGTAAAAAAAAAAAGCTTAAGTGTTAAAAAAAAAAAAAGCGGGGGGGAACCATTAGAGGATTTTGTCAATGACTTATGGAGACTGGCTTGGCGATTACCGTTGAAAGGAAAGACTGTCGTCCGAGACTCTCGGTGATACGGACACGGACCCCTAAGAGGAAACCATTTATTTTCAATGTTTAAATCGTTATTAAACAAGACACGTACTGCAAACATTTCTTGGAAACGAGCGACGTGAACCAGTCGTTGGCCGCCTGGAGAGCCCCAGATGTAAACCATTACATTATCTGAGAATTAAACTGTTTTCACGTTTCCAGTTTCACCCATGAGGAAGGCATTTGATGTGAAAGTGTAATTGGCTGACATCATTTTTGGGGAAATGCACAGCGTGCCGTGGACGAATTAAGTCACCGGAAAGAATGTATGGGGTGCGTGGCGTCCTTGCAGGTTTCCCGGACCTGGGGCGAAGTCTCCGCTATCGGTGGGCACCCACAGGCATGTGGATACTCCACCCACCAGAGGCTCCAGCACGGTTTACCCACCAGAAGCTCCAGCGTGGTCCACCCACCAAATGCTCCACCAGATTCTCCACCATGGTCCACTCACCAGAAACTCCACCATGGTCCACCCACCAGAAGCTCCACCATGGTCCACCCACAAGAAACTCCACCATGGTCCACCCATCAGAAGCTCCACCCTGGTCTACCCACCAGAATCTCCACCATGGCCCACCCACCAGAAGCTCCACCATGATTTACGCACCAGAAGCTTTACCATGGCCCACCATCAGAAGGTCCACCCACCAGAACCTCCACCATGGTCCACCCACCAGAAGCTCCACCCTGGTCCACCCACAAGAAGCTCCAGCATGGTCCACCCACCAGAGGCTCCAGCATGGTTTACCCACCAGAGGCTTCAGCACAATTTACCCACCAGAAACTCAGAAGCTCCACCAGATTCTCCACTATGGTCCACCCACCAGAAACTCCACCAGATTCTCCACCATGGTTCACCCACCAGAACCTCCACCACGGTCCACCCACCAGAAGCTCCAGCATGATTTACCCAAAAGAACCTCCACCATGGTCCACACACCAGAAGCTTCAGCATGGTTTACCCACCACAAGTTCTAGCACAGTTTACACACCAGAAGCTCCAGCATGGTCCACCGACCAGAAGCTCCAGCATGGTCCACCCACCAGAAGCTCCAGCTGGTCCACCGACCAGAAGCTCCAGCATGGTCCACCCACCAGAAGTTCCAGCTGGTCCACCCACCAGAAGCTCCAACTTCGTCTAAAAAGTTGATGCTATGTGCCATGTTTGCTTTCTTTTTCTGGGAGATGCAGGTTGCAGTGAGCCAAGATTGCACCACTGTACTCTAGCCTGAGCAACAGAGGCAGACTCCATCTCAAACAAACAAATAAATACAACAAAAACAAACAAACAAACAAAAACACTTCTATTTTAGGTCCAGGGATACTGTGTGGGTTTGTTATATAGGGGAACTCATGTCATAGGGGTTTGCTGTACAGATTATTTTGTCACCCAGGTACTAAGCTTTGTAGCCAATAGGTTACTTTTTTTCTGATCCTTTCCCTCCTCCCAACCCACTCCTTTAAAGAAAGTGTGCCACAAATGAGTGGAATACTATGCAGCCATGAAAAAGGACGAAAGCATATCCTTTGCAGACACAGATGAAATTGGAGGCCATTATGCTTAGCAAACCAATGCAGGAACAGAAAACTAAATACCACATGTTTTCATTGAAAAGTGGGACCCAGCCAGGCATGGTGGCTTATGCCTGTAATTCCAGCACAGATGGGAGGCCGAGGTGGGTGGATCACTTAAGGTCAGGAGTTTGAGACCAGCTTGGCCAACATGATGAAACCTCATTTCTACTAAAAATACAAAAATTAGCCAGGCATGGTGGTGTGTGCCTGTAACCCTGGATACTCGGGGGGCTGAGGCAGGAGAACCACTTGAATCCGGGAGGTGGAGTTTGCAGTGAGCTGAGATAACATCAATGCTGGCCCCAAAGATGTCCACATCCTAATCCCCATGTGACAGACAGAATAATGGCCCCAAAGATGCTCACGTCCTAATCCCATGTGGTAGACAGAATAATGGCCCCAAAGATGCTCACGTCCTAATCCCATGTGGTAGACAGAATAATGGCCCCAAAGATGCTCACGTCCTAATCCCATGTGGTAGACAGAATAATGGCCCCAAAGATGCTCACGTCCTAATCCCATGTGGCAGACAGAATAATGGCCCCAAAGATGTCCATGTCCTAATCCCCATGTGGCAAACAGAATAATGGCCCCAAAGATGTCCACATGCTAATCCCATGTGGCAGAAGAAGAAGGAGGAGGAGGAGGAGGAGAAGGAGAGGAGGAAGAGGGAGAAGAGGGAGAAGAAGGAGAAGAAGCAGACGAGGAAGAGGAGGAAGAGAAAGAAGAAGAAGAATGGCCCCAAAGATGTCCGCATCCTAATCCCGTGTGGCAGAAGAAGAAGAAGGAGGAGGAGGAGGAGGAGAAGGAGAAGGAGAGGAGGAAGAGGGAGAAGAAGGAGAAGAAGCAGAGGAGGAAGAGGAGGAAGAGAAAGAAGAGAAAGAAGAGGAGGAAGAGAAAGAAGAGGAAGAGAAGGAAGAGGAAGAGGAAGAAGAAAGAAGAGAAAGAAAGGAGAAGAAGCAGAGGAGGAAGAGGAGGAAGAGAAAGAAGAGGAAGAAGAAGAAAGAGAAGGAGAAGGAGAAGAAGAAGAAGGAAGAGGAGGAGGAGGAGAGGGAGGAACAGGAGGAGAGGGAAGAGGGGGAGGAGAAGAAGAAAGAGGGTGTGCTCATATGGAAATTTTCTTCTAGCACCCAATAGTTAAAATGCATGCAAAACCTGTAATCACAGAGAGGGTCCTGATGATGGTTTTTAAACATGTCATTCATTTAGGAGAAACCACTCATGTCTTTTCTTTTCTAGATGTAATGCCAAGTACCCATGTTTCCTGTACAGATAGAATTTCATTTACTATTTATTCAATTCCCTCAAAGAGCAGGGTGAAATAGTTTCCTTTTCTAGTCTGGGGGGAAATGGGTTATTATTCATGGGGGTTTTGTTAAGAGAATTGTAAATGATTTCTTCCCTGTCATCTGTCCAAAGAGCTTAAGGGGGAATTTTATTAGAACCAAAGCATGTATTAAAAAGAGTCTCAGCAGGGCATAGTGGCTCACATCTGTAACCCCAGCACTTTGAGAGGCCGAGATGGGTGGATCACCTGAGGTCAGGAGTTCAAGACCATCCTGGCCAAGATGGTGAAACCCTGTCTCTACTAAAAATACAAAAATTAGCCTGCCGTGTTGGCAGGTGCCTGTCATCCCATCTACTCGGAAGGCTGAGGCAGAGAATTGCTTGAACCCGGGAGGCAGAGGTTGCAGTGAGTCGAGATCGCACCACTGCACTCCAGCCTGGGCAACAGAGTGAGACTCTGTCTTAAAAAAAAAAAAGAGAGTCTCTAAAATCTTCATTGAAAATTCATTTCGTCTCAACACATCATTTATTTTACAAATGTATTCTTCATGGGTGGCATATGAATTTGTAATGTGATACAGCAATTTTGAAATTTACTTTTAAAAAGTTTTAAATAAGAAGGAAATACTTTCTAGGTAAATTTAGTTGTGTATGGAAGACCTAATGGGTGAGAATCTGCCTTGAAAGCTGGAGACACGTCAATAAATAAGAATAAACAATTAGAATAAATAAAAGTAACAAGAACTCTGCCCTCTAAAGCTTCTATCCTGCTTGGAGGAACTGAGAAAAAGCAGAAAATCATGGCCAAACATGATCTCAGGTAATGCAGGCAGGGAGCTGCCTGGTAAGTGTGGGAGGCCCCATGGGAACGCTGAGGAACAAGAAGCTGAAGAAGAAGAAGAAGCTTGTTACTAGGAGAATTCTAAGAATAAGAAAGGAGGACAACAAAGTGATTTCACCAAAGATGCCCAAGTTCTAATTCTCCTGGGGTGAACAGAATAATAGCCCCAAAGATATCCATGTCCTAATCCCCATATGGTAGACAGAATGATGGCCCCAAAGATGTCCACGTCCTAATCCCATGTGGCAGACAGAATAATGGTCCCAAAGATGTCCACATCCTAATCCCATGTGGGAGACAAAATAATAGCCCCAAAGATGTCCACGTCCTAATCCCATGTGGCAGAAGGAATAGTGGCCTCAAAGATGTCCACATCATAATTCCCAAGTGGTAGACAGAATAATGGCCTCAAAGATGTCCACGTCCTAATCTCATGTGGGAGACAGAATAATGGCCCCAAAGATGTCACATCCTAATCCCATGTGGTAGACAAAACAATGGCCCCAAGATGCTCACGTCCTAATCCCATGTGGGAGACAGAATAATGGCCCCAAAAATGCTCACATCCTAATCCCATGTGATACACAGAATAATGGCCCCAAAGATGTCCATGTCCTAATCCCATGTGGTAGACAGAATAATGGCCCCAAAGATGCTCACGTCCTAATCCCACGTGGGAGACAGAATAATGGCCCCAAAGATGCTCACGTCCTAATCCCACGTGGGAGACAGAATAATGGCCCCAAAGATGCTCACGTCCTAATCCCATGTGGTAGACAGAATAATGGCCCCAAAGATGCTCACGTCCTAATCCCATGTGGTAGACAGAATAATGGCCCCAAAGATGCTCACGTCCTAATCCCATGTGGTAGACAGAATAATGGCCCCAAAGATGCTCACGTCCTAATCCCATGTGGTAGACAGAATAATGGCCCCAAAGATGTTCACATCCTAATCTTCATGTGGTACAGAGAATAATAGCCCCAAAGATGTCCATGTCCTAATCCCAAGTGGTAGACAGAATAATGGCCCCAAAGATGTCCATGTCCTAATCCCAAGTGGTAGACAGAATAATGGCCCCAAAGATGTCCATGTCCTAATCCTAGGTAGTAGACAGAATAATGGCCCCAAGGATGTCTACATCCCAATCCCCATGTGGTTGAAAGAGTAAGCACCCCCTGCCGCCCCCAAAAACGTCCACGTCCTCGTTCCAGAAGTCTGTAAAAATCTGTCATGGCTAAAAAGATTTTGCAGATGTGACCAGTTTAAGAATCATGAGATGAAATGACCCTGGATTATCCAAGTGGGTCTAAGGTCATCTTAGGGTCTTTGTAAGAGGGAGGCAGGGGAGCCAGAGCCAGAGGAGGTGATGTAAGGATGAAAGCAAAGGTCAGAGTCACAGAAAGATTAGAAGATGCTGCATTATTGGCTTTGAAGGTCGAGGAAGGGTCCAGCAGCCAAGGAATACTCTAGAAACATTCCTCTAGAAGCAGGAATTGGCAAGGAAACTGATTCTCCCCCTAGAACTTGTATCAGGAGAGAAGTTTTGCTGACACCTTGGTTTTAGGTCACTGAGACCCAGGGTGGGCTTCGAACCTACAACACTGTAAGACAATAGATTTGTGTCACTTTAAGCCAATATGAATGTGATCATTGGTGACGGTGGCCACAGGACACTCAGAGAAGGAGTAATGTGCTGGAGGTCTGTAGCAGGAATGAATTTGGCTTGACTGGGGAGAGGCCAAAGGAGGCAGCAAAGAAGAATCAGCAAAGGCTAAATGTGACTCCTTGTTTTAGAAGAACCCCCTTCAGAAGAAGAATCAATACAGGAAAGGCCGAACTCAACTTTGTCTTCTTTTCTCTGCCAGACATAATTTACGTTCTTTTATTGGAACCGCAGAGTCCCAGTTGGAGCAAGTGGCTAGGGACAGAGTTACAAAGAAGCCATAGGGAAGTGGTCAGATTGTATTCTGACTTTGATGTGACATCATTGGAGGGTTTTGAGTGGCATGAGGGATGTCTTAGTCAGCTCGGTTGCCATAACAAAAAATCATAGACGGGGTGGCTTAAGTAACAGCCATTGATTTCTCCCAGTTCTGGAGACAGAGAAGTCCGAGATCAAGGCATAGCAGATTTATTGTCTGGTGGGGGTCCTCTTGCTTGTTCATAGATGGTGCCTTCAGAGAGAAAGAGAGAGAGAGAGAGAGAGAGCTTTTGTGTCTCTTGCACTTCTCTTAAGGATACTAATCCCATCATGAAGGTCCCATCCTCATGACCTCATCTAAACCTCATCACCTCCAGAGACTTCACCTCCTAATATCATCCCGTTGGAGATTAGGGCTTCAATATGGTGCATTTTGGAGGGACATGACCAGTAGGGGTTAGGTCATCAACACACAAATTTTGCAAAACTTTGTTATTTAGTCAATAGCAAGGGATGAGGACCACGAGCTAAAAATCATCTCTATTTTTAAAATATTTCTCTGCTTAAGGATAACTCCAGGGTCAAAGCAGAAACCAGGACGGAAGCCAAGAGATCAACGAAGAGGATGTGGCCATGATCCAGAAGACATATGTCATGCATCAGGGCGAAGAAAGGACAGGCAGGAAAATCCGATCCGATTTGACTAATGTTTGAGGTCATTCAAGAGACTTGCCAATGAATTGTATAAGGGGGATATGAGAGAAACAAGAGTTCAGAGTTTCCAAAATCTTCTGCCAAAACACTTCTCAGGGGTGGTGGTGAATCCAGTGAAGACTGTCCAGATGGTTTGGGATGGGTTAACTTTGAAACCCTCACCATTTATCTGAGCTGAGAAGTTGAGGATACAGTTACATGCATGAATCTGAAGTAGAGAAAAGATGTCGAAGCCGGAGATGGGAATTTAGGATTTTGAGGGGATGTGTCAAGTCCTGGAGCTGAGTGAGGTCCCCCAGAGAGAGAAGGAAGCTTGTGTTTGTGCCCTAGTTCAGCCCAACATTTAGAAGAACCCCTTTGGGAAGAGGAGAAGAACCAGCAAAGCCTAAACATGACTCCTTGTTTTAGAAGAACCCCCTTCAGAAGAAGAAGCAATAAAGCAAAGGCTGAACTCTACTTTGTCTTCTTTTCTGCCCCAGATATAATTTACGTTTCTTTTATTGGGCTTTTGTTTCTTGCTCAGCCTTTCAGGTTAGAGCTCTGAAGTCACATTTGATACTTCCCTCAACATCAAAGAGACATAACAGTTTGCTTCTGCAGTGACTATTTTTTTGTTTGTTTGTGTGTGTGTGTGTGTTATTTTAACTTGTTTGTTTGAGACAACGTCTTGCTCTGTCACCTGGGCTGGAGTGCAGTGGCACAATCTCAGCTCACTGCAACCTCCACTGCCTGGGCTTAAGTACTCCTCCCACCTCAGCTTCCCTAGTAACTAGGACCACAGGCACACAACACCATGCCTGGCTATTTTTTTATTTTTAGTAGAGATGGGGTCTCGCCATGTTGCCCAGGCTGGTCTTGAACTTCCAAGCTCAAGTGATCTGCCTGTCTCGGCCTCTCAAAGTGCTGGGATTACAGGCGTAAGTCATAGTGCCCAGCCTCATTGGTGCCTTTGAATGCCTGCTCAGTTCTTCCTTCCCACTCCATGCTCCAGGTTCAAAGACTCCATGACCACCATCCATCCCATACCAGAGGCTGCAGGCTTCCACCTTCAGTCCCATCCCTTCTCATTCATCCTATGCATGGGTTCCCAACATTACGTTATACGTATTGAATAGGTCTAAAAATACATTTAGACCTATTCAATACGTATAAACATAAATGTTGACATGACTGGTCACAAAATGTTGGTGGTTTCTTATCAACTGCAGAGAACAGTTCAGGATCCTTACCCAAGTGTCTGAGATCTTTCATAAATTCACACATGGGAAGATGTGGCCTCTCTGTCTGTACTTCCTCACATCACACCCAACACCTCAATCTCTGACTCCATCATCAATTTCCTAGTTCCCTGACTTTGCCCTCCCAGCCCCAAGTCATGGTAACATCTGATTCATTTTTCAAAGTTTAACAACAAAAACAATGATCTTCTCTGAGAATCCTGCCTTTCTCAGGTGCGGAGATTATCCCAGAGATAGACACAGGGTGCAAGACAGGCTAGTTAACCCTTCCCTTGAATTTGATCAGCAAAGACTGAAGGGGGTCGGAGAAGCTCAGACTGGGAATCTATAGCTGCAGCAGCTGGACTTTTTTTTCCATCCTATGTTCCAAGTCTTTTTCCAAGAGAATCTAGCCTGGAACACAGAGAGAACAGAGAGTTGAGAGAGTGACCAGAACTTGGGGGATCCCTGAGAAGCTGTCCACCTCTACTTTTTGAGATTGTTTTTCCTAGACTCCCTTGCAGCTCTGTGTGACTGTATGATGAACTTTGAGCTCATGAAAAGTAAGTAGGAATGTATTAAGACCATAACAATCTCTTTAATTTCTTAAAAAAGTGAATGTGAACTCTTCCTTCTCCTTTTACTACTAGCTGCAATGGAGATGTGAGGGCTGGAGACCACATCACCATATTGAACCATGAGTAGAAAGTCACATATTAAAATTGTGGAGCAACAATACGGAGGATGCCTGACATCTTGAATCTGTACAACCACCAGCACCACTTGTTCTGGCCTCCTATCGTAGCACAGAGAAACAAACTTCCATCTTATTTCAGTCATTAATATTTGTTTTTTTTCCATACGTTTGTTTATGCAGTTGCATGATATTTTTTCCATCTATCTATCTATCTATCTATCTATCTATCTATCTATCATCTTATCTATCTATCCATCTATCGACCCATCATCTATCCTATCTTTCTATCCCTCTCTCTATTTTCTATCTATCTATCATCTATCTTATCTATCATCTATCCTATCTGTCTATCTATATATATATCTATCTATCATCTAGCTATCATCCATCTTATTCTATCATCTATCTATCTATCTCTCTCTCTACCTATCATCTATCCTATCTAATCTATCTATCTATCTATCTATCTATCTATCTATCTATCTATCTATCCATCTATCCATCCATCCATCCTATGTGTCTATTAGGTAACTATCTATCCATCCTATCTACCTATCATTTATCTATCCTATGTATGTATATATCTATCATGTATCTATCTATCCTAGTTATCAGTTATGTATCTATCCACCCTATTTATCTATCTACCTATTTTATGTATCTATTAAATATCTGCATATAACCTCTCATCTAGCCATCTATTTGTCTGTCTATCCTATGTATTTATCATCTATTTATTCTATCTCTATTTATTATCTCTATCTATTTATCTATCTATGTCTCTATGTATCTATCTATCTCTCTATCTAGAGATTTCTTAAGTCCTTGGGAATCCTGAGGTCAGCTCTGTTGTAGGGTCTCACAGTTATATTAGGTCAACAATCTTCTTTCTCTGCCTAACTTAGTCTGAGTTGTGTTTCAGTTGCTGCTGACTGGAATGACTCTCAGTAAGAAATTGGGAGTGTTATAACAGTGCATTTATGGGTGGCTGACTTGTGACGCTGCCTTCCTTCTCTCTGGATCTTGAGTCCTGCATCCAACCCAGTTCCACAGCCTGGGTATCTGACGGTTTCCCTGGCACTCAGTAGCATTTGAACTGAAATGCCGTTTTCTTGTCGGGATCATTATAATACTTTGGAAAACTGCCTCGGAATTTATGTGGTTACCCTTCACATCTGTAAAATAAACACTCATTTCTTTATAAGGAGAAACTAAAGTTTCACAAAGACCTTCAGGGTCTGTTTTTCTTACACCAGAAATCATACTCAGGCCAAGTAACATGTTCTGGCCCTTAGTGCTCCTGGTTGGACTAATGCCTGGGCTTCCCCAAAGATTTCCTTCCCTGTCTCTCTTCTCTCCTCATTTTAGCCTCTTCCCAGCAGGAGAAGACATCGCTTTCATATCCTAACACCTTACCTGAAAATCCCCCGTCTCTAAAATAAAGATGGGGGAAGCTCCTTCATTATTAACCCCAAGAAGTCCATTTGTGCATTGGATCCAATGGGATCTCACATGGCTTTTGCCAAGCACTCCCATCACTATAGCTGGCAAGTGCTCAGAGCTCACCCACAGCGCAAAACGTATTTGCGATTTCTGGCCTCGATATAAATCCTAAATTTCACGGCACAGCCTACTAGTCACTCTGGGGCCCAACCCAGTCTTGCCTTTTCAACGATGCCACATCTGAAAACCTTGCAGAAACCTCTTCTCCTTGGATTACCTCGGGGTCACCCCCCTCGGCCACTATTTTGCTTTTCTACCTGCTCATTCGTTAAATAATTCAAAACCGTTTACCGGTCTCGGCCACTATTTTGTATTTCTACCCGCTCATTCATTAAATAATTCAAAAACATTTACAATGTATGGAGTATCTACGAGAGGAAAATATCATCCTGAACAAAACAGGAGCGCCCTTGAGCTCGTTCATCTCATGTGTTGGTGAAGAACTACAGTGAGAGGTAAGATTTAGAGTTTATTCCATGGTGACAGATGATATGAAGGAAAGTAAGTCGGGAAGAAGATTGGGGGTTGGTGGGATGAGTAGCCCCCTCAGTCAATGTACATTTGGTCCTATGGATCCCCCCAAAACACCTATCGTTAGTGATGTCATCTCTCCCCATCTATCCATAACCCCCTCACGTCTTACCCCATCCATGAAGCCATCCTTGTCCATGGTCAACCTACTTAATACCAACAGTATCAGAAAAGGCAATGATTCCATTACACAAGGGAAACTGATGTGTCTTTAATTTGACATGGAATTCTGTCTACGTTGGACACAGAGGAGCTGCAGCCCTGCTGCCCTCCCTATGTGCTTGTTCAAAGCCTGTTTGGTCTTTCTAGCAGGTGCCTCATGAAAGCAAGACTCATTTCGGGGTCTTCCTACTTTAGACAATGACAAATGGCTCCTGCTTCCACTTGAGCTCCTTAATGAGGAGAGAGAGGGCCTCCGGGGCTCCCTCCACCACTTGCCGGATACAAACGCATAAACGAGGGTTGAATATTTATGGCATAAAGAGTGGGTGTTTACAAAAACAAATTTGCAATAATGTGTCTTATGGAGAATATGGATAGAAAAATCAAGGCGTTCTAAAGCTGGCAAGCACCCCTTCCCGTCCTGAAGCCTCCTTAATTAATTTAAAGACTTTCTCATTGAAAAGCACAAATGAAAATCCTTATTAATCAGGGAAGCTTTCAGGCTGCTATCAATCATCTCTTATGTAAACTACTGTCTCATCATCCAAACTGGGTGTTTGATTATAGTGATATGATGTATTTCCCTAAACGGATCTATTTGTTCTTGAAACCCACACCAAGTGACTGGAAGTCTTGCAGTAAACAGCTCACTGATAACCAGGGGTGCAAGGCAGCAGGAGTCCCTCTCCCCACATCTTTTCTTGTTGCTTAATCTCAGAAATGGGTGTTAAGGGGATTCCAGGGGACTCCAGAGGATAGAATACGACAGAGTGGGCCTAGCTGCTCTATCATGCTGTACTACCATTCAACACAGAAATCCACACACCCCAGGATGGAATGCCCACTATTGGTGTACACTGGGAGATCCTACATCTCTTAAAGGGTAGCTTTGAAGCCTGTGTAATGCACACTGGCTAGTGGCCAAAAAAAAAAAATAGGATACAAACATTTGCACACAGAAGAGATGACATCACGAAGACTCAGCCCCATGACTCCATGCCTCCTCCAACCCATTTTAAGACCACCCCTTATAACCCAAGGTCTATGAGTACATTCAGCCTCTGGTGCACCCAATCTCTAATAGTGAAGCCCATCGTTTTGATGAATGATGACTATTTATTTTCATCTCTATAAAGAAAACAAGTTCAGATTCATTATCCCAGCTGCAAAAAAGGAATTGAAGCAGACACCTCTCCTTGCTTCTCTGTCTAGACAAGAGGCAGTGGCTCACATTTTTGATACCCCTTCCCCCACCTCCCTTTTATACCCAGCTCATGTATCCTGCAGCTTCAGATTCACTGGGTTTGTTATAGCATCTTTGTCTGCTGAGTAGGACCAGCCTTCTATTCTTAAATATGAATAATTCTGTTCTCCAACAAACTGCTAATGAGGACCACCAGAGAATCATGGGGTGCCCCAGGGATCCTCTAGTTTCTACCTGTAAGCTGCTGACCCCATTGCATTATTGTATTCATCTGACTTCTTTTGAAGTGAGGGTTTCTAAGTTTTGGTCTTTGCCCTGCATCTCTCCCAGGGTCTTCTCACAGCTGAAGACCCTGCAGAATAGTCTAGCTCAGGGCTTCCTTATTTCAGCACCAGTCACACTGGCAGTGTCTTTGTCAGCACGTGCTGTTATAACAAAATACCACAGACTGGGTGGCTTCAACCACTGACATTTATTTATTTCTCACAATTTGGGACACTGGAAGTCAGAGGTTGGAAAGCCAGTAGAGTTGGGTTCCTGGCTTGCATGTGGCTACTTTCTAATTGTATCTTCACATGATACAGAGAGAGACACACACACACACAGCGAGAGAGAGAGAGAGAAAGAGAGAGAGAGGGAGAGAGAAACACACCACCCTCATCTCTTCTTACAAGATCAGCAATTCTATCAAGAGAACCCAACTATTATAGCCTCACGTAACCCTAATTACCTCCCCAAAGCCCCACCTTCTAATATTATCACACTGGTGGTTAGACCCTTAACCCATAAATTTGAGGAGAAGACAGCATTCCATTCATAACAGGGTGGAATAGTTATTTGTTGTGTAGCTGTCTTATGCTTTGCAGAATGTTCAGCAACATCTCTGGTCTCAACCCCCCAGAGGTCAATAACCCACCTGCTTTCATCATGACAACCAACGATATCTCCAGACATGGCCAGATGTCCCCAGTGGGGCACAATTACCTCTGCTCTGGATTAAAGGTGAACAAACTTTATTTCTTTGTTCCTTACCGTTGACGGGAAGGGCTCCGTGAAGAACCACAGGTATGTGGTGCTGTCTGTGTCTCTTCCTGTTATTTTTCAGAGCCATTTTATGGGTTTAGAACCTGCCAGGCACGGCGGCTCATGCCTGTAATCCGAGCACTTTGGGAGGCCGAGGCGGGCAGATCGTTTGAGGTCAGGGGTTCGAGACTAGCCTGGCCAACATGGGGAAACCTCGTCTCTACTAAAAATACAAAAGCTAGCTGGGTGTAGAGGTGCGTGCCTGCAATCCCAGCTACTTGGCAGGCTGAGGCAGGAGAATCACTTGAACCCAAGAGGCAGAGGTTGCAGTGAGCTGAGATCACACCACTGCACTCCAGCCTGGACAACAGAGACTCTGTCTCAAAAAAAAACAAAAACAAAAACAAAAACAAACAGAAAAAGGAACTTGAGGATTCAAACAGAGGAAGGAGGACCCAGGCCAGGTGCAGAGACAAGCTTCTGTGGCAGCCTGGAAACATCAGAGGCTCCATCTAAAAAGCAAATCGCAAGGGAGTGTCGGGAGCCCACCAGAGTGTAACAGTGAGCTCCAAGGGTATCTGTTAATGCCATAACAAGCATCCCCCCTTTCAAAGTCTCATATGGGTAGGAGTCCCAAGACCTAAAATACCCACAGCATCGTGTGGCTGTGGAATTACGGTACGGTGGAAGGGCTCCACTCCCCCCACAGAGAACCGAACCCTCATCACAGCCTCTCAGACGTGACGGTAAACACGCAATCACGGACCGTGTCTGGGAAGATGTCCTCAATGGAAAGTTATCCGTCATCAATTCTTTTCTGTCTCCAAGGAAGACACTCAGGGCAGAACGCAGGTCATCTTTGACCTACGCAAAGGAGGTTCAAGGAAATGAGTTGCTATCAGCCAACGTGGAGAAGGGATCCTCAACCGCTGTAGTGATTCGTACACCATGTCTGCCTTGTCTTCTGTGTATGGCACAGATGTTGTCTCTTGGAAACCTTATTCTAAAATTGCCTGATTCCGGCCACACCCGGTGGCTCACGCCTGTCATCCCAGCACTTTGGGAGGCTGAGGCGGGCGGATCAAGAGGTCAGGAGATCGAGACCTTCCTGGCGAACACGGTGAAACCCCGTCTTTACTAAAAACACAAAAATTTAGCCAGGCATGGTGGCGGGCGCCTGTTGTCCCAGCTACTCGGGAGGCTGAGGCAGGAGAATGGCGTGAACCTGGGAGGCGGAGGTTGTAGTGAGTGAGCTAAGATCGCACCACTGCACTCCAGCCCGGGTGACAGAGCGAGACTCCATCTCAAAAAAATATATAAAAATAAAAATAAACAAATAAATCAATAAAATTGCCCGATTCCTAGGTTGCTTTGGTTCTACAGTCACGAGGGTTTGCCCATCAAATACAGCATCTCTCTGCAGGTTACAATATTTTCTTCCAGGAGGCCAGAGGCAGTGGCTCGTGCCTGTCATCCCAGCACTTTGGACGCCACCCTGACACGGTTACCTGAGCCCGGGAATTCCAGAGCAACCTCATCAACATCGGGAGACCCTGTCTCTGCACAAAGTTAAAACCTTAACCAGGCATATGGGGGTGCACACTTGTAGTTCCAGCTTCTCAGGACGCTGAGCCAGGTGCATCCCTTGAGTCCAGGAGTTGGAGGCTATCATGAACCTTGTTTGTGTGTCTTTCTGTCTCTCCCTCTGATTAAAAAAAAAAAAAAAAAAAAAAAATATTTCCTTCCAAAACTGAAGACCTGAGCTTCCCCAGGACATCACCTCCACAGAAGTTTCTTTTTTTCTTTTCTTTCCTTTTTTTTTGAGACGGAGTCTTGCTCTTGTCCAGGCTGGAGAGCAGGGACGCGATCTCGGCTCTCACTGCAGCGTCCCAGGTTCATACGCCATTCTCCCAGTTCAGCCTCCTGAGTAGCTGGGATGACAGGCGCCCGCCACCACACCTGGCTAATTTTTGTATTTTTAGTAGAGACGGAGTTTCACCACGTTGGCCAGGCCGGTCTCGAACTGCCGACCTCAGGTGATCCACCCGCCTCGGCCTCCCAAAGTGCTGGGATGACAGCCGGAAATGTCTTTAAAAACGTAAACGTCCCCAATTCGGATGTTGTGATTATTCAGAAAAGGCGAGATTGCATTTTCCTTTCGTCCCGTGGAAAGGCACACGTGTGTTTAAGACGCATGTCTATGTAGACAGTTTTGCAGAAAACAAATTATTTGCACTTAGAAGGGAAAAGGTATTGAAAATACATATGATAATTGTACATGCTTCCTGTCACGTATGGGACAGAAATTCCACATGGTAAATTTTTACAAATTATTGGATCAAATGATTATATCTACTAAGAATGAATTATTATTATTATTATTGTTATTATTATTTTTATTTTTAGACAGAGCCTCACTCTGTCACCCAGGCTGGACTGCAGTGGCGCGATCTTGGCTCACTGCAACCTCCGCCTCCTGGGTTTAAGCGATTCTCCTGCCTCAGTCTCCCGAGTAGTTGGGATTACCGGTGTACGCCACCACGCCCGGCTAATTTTGTATTTTTAGTAGAGACGGGGTTTCTCCATGTTAGTCAGGCTGGTCTCGAACTCCCAACCTTAGGTGATCCGCCCACCTTGGCCTCCCAATTTTTTTTTTTTGAGACAGAGTCTCGCTCTGTCATCCAGGCTGGAGTGTAGCAGCGAGATTTTGGTTCACTGCAACCTCTGCTTCCTGGGTTCAAGCAATTCTCCTGCCTCAGCCTGCAGGGTAGCTGGAATTACAGGCACCTGCCACTGCACCCGGCTAATTTTTGTATTTTTAGTAGAGATGGGTTTTCACCATGTTTTCTAGGCTGGTCTTGAACTCCTGACCTCAGGTGATCCACCCGCCTCGGCCTCCCAAAGTGCTGGGATGACAGGCGTGAGCCACCACGTCCGGCCTGTTTTTTTTCTTAAAAGACCTTCTTCTCCAGTGTTTCATAAATTCAAAGTACTTGTTTTCTGTGGTTAGTTTGTGTAATGAGACAGTCTCGCACCTGCTCCAATGATGCTGCCCAGAAACTAAACAATGTACCTGTTTTTCACCCCAACCCGTCTACAGTTTAACGTAACCTGCATAAAATGTGTCTTTTCCTTTTCTTTTCTTTTCTCTTGTCTTCTCTTCTCTTTTCTTTTCTTTTCTTCTCTTTTCTTTTGTCTGCTTCTCTTCTCTTTTCTTTTCTTCTCTTTTCTTTTTTTTCTGTCTTCTCTTCTCTTTTCTTTTCTTCTCTTTTCTGTCTTCTCTTCTCTTCTCTTCTCTTCTCTTCTCTTCTCTTCTCTTTTCTTTTCTTTTCTTTTCTTTTCTGAGAACCACCTTTCACCTTCCAAAGTCATCTCTCTCTGTTAAATGCCGAACAAGATTCCAGGGTAACGCCTGGACTTTGTCCCGGCCGCCGACCTCCGTCTGTGAAACAACCTGCTTGTGTTACGTTTTATTTTATTTTATTTCTTAACACCTCTGTAGGGAACTGCTTGATCACTTAATTATTTATAGATTAAAGGCATCGTTACTAATTAACACCGTTCTCCTTGTCATTGGCCAGAACCGTTGGCTTTGAAGTTTGTCTGATGCTGTATTTTGGGAATTCCATCCACCGTTACACTTGGCATAGTTTCAGAATTCAGCACCTGCGTTTCCAAGCAATTATCTGATGGACCGCGAGGGCGTCTGCCTGTTTTCTGGGTACAGGCTTCCCTGTGTCACTTCCCGAGGACCTGTCCCTTCTCTGTCAGCGGAAACGGTTTCCGGATGCAAAGCCTTGTATGCAAGACATACAAGGATGCAAAGGCATACAAGGATGCGAAGACATTCCCCACGGCAGAATGTCTACATCAGTCTTTATCCTTCTCGCAAAGCCCTTTTGTGGAAAAGGGATGATTGCCGTACGTCTTAGTTCATCTGAACTGCTGTAAGAAAAATACCATACAATTGGCCGGGCGCGGTGGCTCAGGCCTGTCATCCCAGCACTTTGGGAGGCCGAGGCGGGTGGATCACCTGAGGTCAGGAGTTCGAGACCAGCCTGGCTAACATGGCGAAATCCCGTCTCCACTAAAAATGCAAACAATTACCAGGGCGTGGTGGTGGGCACCTGTCATCCCAGCTACTCAGGAGGCTGAGGCAGGAGAATCGCTTGAACCTGGGAGGTGGAGGTTGCAGTGAGCCGAGATCGCACCTCTGCACTCCAGCCTGGGCCAACAGCAGTGAGACTCTGTCTCAAAGAAAAAAAATAAAAAAATTCAGACGGGCACGGCGGCTCACGCCTGTCATCTCAGAACTTTGGGAGGCCGAGGTGGGTGGATCACCTGAGGTCAGGAGTTCGAGACCAGCCCGGCTAAACACAGCGAAACCCTGTCTCTACTAAAAATGCAAACAATTACCAAGGCGTGGTGGTGGACACCTGTCATCCCAGCTACTCGGGAGGCTGAGGCAGGAGAATCGCTTGAACCCAGGAGGTGGAGGTTGCAGTGAGCCGAGATCCTGCCACTGCACTCCAGGCTGGGCCAACAGCAGTGAGACTCTGTCTCAAAGAAAAGAAAAAAAAAATTCAGACGGGTGCAGTGACTCACTTCTGTCCCTTCCTCCAGAATGCCCCGACGTCACAGACAACAGAAATTCCAGATGCTTTTCTTGTCGGGTGTCACTTTGTTGGCTGTTCCTGGCAGTGCTGGTAAAATGCACCTTCCTCCTGTCTGAAGGGAAACCGGAGATCCCGGTACAGGTGGAAACCCGGTTCACGCTTTGATCGTCTTTCAGGAGGAAACGCAAGGAGGTGGCCAAGGGTACACCCTGCACGGAATCACGCGTCCAAGACAGATCAAGCACAAATAAAGGGGTGCAGTGGGCGTGTCTGAGAGACGCCTGCTCGCCTAGTGAGTTTGCAGGAAATACGGGAACAGGGTGACGACTTGGAAGGGCGTCCACGCCTCGAAACGGTCTGCTAAAAATTTCCTGTGCTGGTTATCAAAGGGGTTGCGAGGTTGTTCACTCTCGTCTTATCAGTGTCCACGGGGAGAAGGGTGAGACCGAGCAGCTCAAATGCTGGTGTGTCTCGGACACCGTGGGATGGGGGGTTCCCATCCACACAGCAGGGCTCGCTGTGAAATCAGAAACAGATGAAGGTGCTGGTGGCTGCGCTGGGACCCGGGGACCCAGCCCCTGATGGCCTCGCTGCTGGAGAAACCTCCTGAGCACCCACAGCCCCCAGCCTGGGCACCTGCAACCCCCGTAAGAGGTTGTGTGGGCTCAGAGCACCTGCCTGGAGGTTGTGTCTGGTGTAGCCAGGCCTCCATCTCTCTCTGTCTTTCCTTCTGTCTCTCTGTCAATCTGTCTCCTCTCTCTCCTTTTCTTTCTGTGTTTCTGTCTCTAGCTCTTCCTCCTTCTTTCTCTCTCTCTCTTCCTGTCTCTTTCTTTCTCTCCCTGTTTCTTTTCTTTTCTTTTTCTTTTTTTTGTTTTTTTTTTTTGAGACGGAGTCTCGCTCTGTCGCCCAGGCTGGAGGGCAGTGGCCGGATCCCAGCTCACTGCAAGCTCTGCCTCCCGGGTTCCCGCCATTCTCCTGCCTCAGCCTCCCGAGTAGCTGGGACTACAGGCACCGCACTCGCCACCGCGCCCGGCTAGTTTTTGTATTTTTTTTAGTAGAGTTGGGGTTTCACCGTGTTAGCCAGGATGGTCTCGATCTCCCGACCTCGTGATCCACCCTCCTTGGCCTCCCAAAGTGCTGGGATGACAGGTGTGAGCCACCGCGCCCGGCCTGTCTCCTTCTTTCTATGTATATGTCTGTCTCTCTTTCCCTCTCTGTGTCTCTCTTTCCGTGCCAGAATGAGTTCCTGTTAAGATTCAGACTAGTCAGTGTGGTAGAAATTCTCAGTCTAGCCGGGCACAGTGGCTCACGCCTGTCATCCCAGCACTTTGGGAGGCCAAGGCGGGCGGATCACCTGAGGTCAGGAGTCTGAGACCATCCTGGCCGACATAGTGAAACCCCATCTCTACTAAAAATACAAAAAATTAGCTGGGGGTGGTGGCGGGCGCCTGTCATCCCAGCTACTCGGGTGGCTGAGGCAGGAGAATCGCTTGAACTTGGGAGGCCAAGATTGTGGTGAACCGAGATCGTGCCACTGCACTCCTGCCTGGGCTACAGAGCCAGACTCCTGTAATTAAAAAAAAAGAGAGAAAAAGAAAAAACAGCCAGACCGTGTCTCAAAAAGAAATAAATAAACAAAAATAAAAAAAGAGGAATTGTCATTCTATGTATAAAATGTTGGAAATGGAGAGTAGAGCTGTCCTTAGCATTATTAAGATGAATTGCAGGGCTGAGATGGGGCACATAAGAGACGAGCCAGTGATCCGGGCGCGGTGGCTCACGCCTGTAGTTCCAGCACTTTGGGAGGCCGAGACGTGCGGATCACCTGATGTCAGGGGTTCGAGACCAGTCTGGCCAACATGGTGAAACTCTGTCTGTAATAAAAATACAAAAAATTTAGCCGGGCGTGGTGGTGGTGGGCACCTGTCATCCCAGCTCCTCGTTAGGTTGAGTCAGGAGAATCCCTTGCACCCGGGAGGTAGAGGTTGCAAAGCCGAGGTTGCACCATTGCACTCCAGCCTGGGAAGCAAGAGTGAAAATCCATCTCAAAAAAAATAAAATAAAAAAGAGAGGACCCAGGGAGGTTGCCTAGGGTCCATCTTGGAGGGTCCCAGCCCTCCATCCATCCCAACCAGCCAGGCCTCTTGTGTCTGCAACGTCCCGTTACAATCAACCCTGGTCCTGTACAGCACTCCATCGAAAGCCGTCTCCGTGTTCTTTTTGAACACTGGAAGATTCATCACCATAAATATCATCTTTGTTTCCTAATTTTTTTAACCGACTTGATTGAAATCCTCATGACAGCCTCCATCCAGTCCTCGCATGCAACGTGATAGGGATGACAGGTGGTGTCTGTCTCTGCAAACTCTCCGAGACGCCTCATCCCGTGTTTTCTGAGCGTTTAATCGAGTCACGCGTCTCACACTTGTTATTTTTAATTTGCAACGTTTGATTTCTGACACCGGTTCTTCCGCACATCCTCTTTTATGCAGTCTGGAGACTCGGTGGCTCGGGTGATTAAAACAAAAACTAATTAGGCATGATTAAAAAAAGAAAAAGAAAACAGAGACCTCCTAACTATGGGGCCTGTGACCGGGTAAAGGAGGCTGATTTCACTGGAAATGCCTCGTTTTCTTTCTAAGCGATGACGTCCAGCTTCGTACGGTGTGATTGACTTTGACACATGTGAAAAGCCACGTGCCATATTCTTCTCCCCACCTCCCCTTCCCGAACATTCACCAGAAACTGCAGAACGGGGCCCGTTGATGTCGAGTCCTCAGACAACTCGTGGAAGATAATTCTGTTAAGTGGGCAGGAGATGGAAAATGAACAACGGGGACTGGACCCGGTGTTTTCTTTGGCTGAGCCACGGGGTCGAGACACGACTCTGTGGCCCCCCAGAGAAAAGACCATTAGAGTTCCTGACCTTTCAAGTTCTAGTTATAATGATAGCAAAGAAGTAAAGGATGGGGGGGTGAAAAAAAAAGTAAAGGATAGGAGGAAAAAAAAAGGGTAACTGTTGGAAAAAAAGGCCCTTCCTCGTCCAGCAATGTGCAGGTGGTTTTGGTTTTCTGAGACAGAGTCTGGCTCTGTTGTCCAGGCTGGAGTGCCGTGGCACGATCTCAGCTCACTGCAACCTCCACCTCCCGGGTTCAAGCGATTCTCCTGCCTCAGCCTCCTGAGTCGCTGCTGGTGGCTCATGCCTGTAATCCCAGTTACTCGGGAGACTGAGGCAAGAGAATCGCTTGAGCCAGGAGGTGGAGGTTGCAGTGAGCAGAGATTGCACCACACTGCACTCCAGCCTGGGTGGCAGAGCGAGACTCCAAAAATAAATAAATAAATAAATAAATAAATAAACTATCCTAATACATAATGTATTACATATATTATATATAAATATATAATATATATTACATATAATATATAAATGTATATTACATATTACATATAATATATAATATATAAATGTATATTACATATAACATATAATATATAAATGTATATTACATATAATATATAATATATAAATGTATATTACATATAATATATAATATATATATATAAATGTATATTACATATAATATATAATATATAAATGTATATTACATATAATATATAATATATAAATGTATATTACATATAACATATAATATATAAATGTATATTACATATAACATATAATATATAAATGTATATTACATATAACATATAATATATAAATGTATATTACATATAACATATAATATATAATATATATAAATGTATATTACATATAATATATAAATATATATATTTAAATATATAATATATACTATGTATTTAAATATATTTATATATTATATATTATATATTTAAATATATAAATACATACCATATATTATATATAAATACACAATATATTTAAATATATGGTATGTATTCTATATAATATATATTTTAAAAATCTATAGTATATATTATAAATACACAATATATTTAAATATAACTTATATATTATATATAATGTATATTTTAAAAATATACATTATATATATTTAAACTATAATGTATATTATATATTATATAAATATATTTTTAAAATATATATTATATATTTAAAATTTTTCTTGTTTGATCCCCTGGTTTGTGGCACTTTGTGACAGCATCTCCAGGAAACCCTTACAATATGGAAATCTTTTGTTTCGTCCAAGCACCCGGCTGTCCGTTCCCCTCCCGTATCAGCCTCATCCCTTTGCCACCGGAGTCCACCCTCCTGGATCAGAGAGCAGGAAGTCAGGGTTCAATGGTCTCCAGAGAGAGACTGTGAAGCAGGACAAATCCAATTCCCCACATGGCCCATTTTCCAACCCGTTCCATGGCAGATGCCCCGTTGTGGTGAAAGCATCCAGAACAGGTTTAGGCAGGGGGAGATGCATCGTGTCAGCCCACCAGCCTACGGAAAGAGAAGCTGTTTGCCCCTGAGCCTCTCATCTCTGCTTGCTTTGCTCACCCTGGGATACATGGCCACGGTGTCCGGAATCCGCTGACTCTGTCAACCCATCAGGGGTGATATGAGTTCACAGGAGCGTGTGGTTTGATGCCTGCACCGTTACAATAGGTGTTGAAGCTGCCATGCCCGAGATGTAGACGGGTAGGCTTCGTGTCACACCCCAAAGGCTCATTCTTTGACGATCCCCCCCCTCAGCCAGGAGTAGAATCTTGATATTTGCTGCACAAACCCGACAGAAGAAGAAGAAGAAGAAGAAGAAGAAGAAGAAGAAGAAGAAGAAGAAGAAGAAGAAGAAGAAGAAGAAGAAGAAGAAGAAAGAGAAGGAGAAGGAGGAGGAGAAGGAGGAGAAGAAGGAGAAGGAGGAGGAGAAGGAGGAGAAGAAGGAGAAGGAGAAGGAGAAGGAGGAGAAGAAGGAGAAGGAGAGCAGGAGGAGGAGGAAGAGGAAGAGGAAGGAGAAGGAGAAGGAGAAGAAGAAGAACAGGAAGAAGAAGAAGGAGAAGGAGAAGGAGGAGAAGGAGGAGAAGGAGAAGGAGAAGGAGAGCAGGAGGAGGAGGAAGAGGAAGGAGAAGAAGAAGAAGAACAGGAAGAAGAAGAAGGAGAAGAAGAAGAACAGGAAGAAGAAGAAGGAGAAGGAGAAGGAGGAGAAGGAGGAGAAGGAGGAGAAGGAGAAGGAGAGCAGGAGGAGGAGGAAGAGGAAGAGGAAGGAGAAGGAGAAGGAGAAGAAGAAGAACAGGAAGAAGAAGAAGGAGAAGGAGAAGAAGAAGAAGAAAAAGAAAAACAAGAAGAAGAAGAAGAAGGAGAAGAAGAAGAAGAAGAAGGAGAAGGAGGAGAAGGAGGAGAAGAAGGAGAAGGAGGAGGAGAAGGAGGAGAAGAAAAAGAAAAAGAAGAAGAAGAAGGAGAAGGAGGAGAAGGAGGAGGAGAAGGAGAGCAGGAGGAGGAGGAAGAGGAAGAGGAAGAGGAAGGAGAAGGAGAAGGAGAAGAAGAATAGGAAGAAGAAGAAGGAGAAGGAGAAGGAGGAGAAGAAAAAGGAAAAGAAGAAGAAGAAGAAGAAGAAGAAGAAGAAGAAGAAGAAGAAGAAGAAGAAGAAGAAGAAGAAGAAGGAGAAGGAGAAGGAGAAGGAGAAGGAGAAGGAGAAGGAGAAGGAGAAGGAGAAGGAGAAGAAGGAGGAGAAGAAGGAGAAGGAGAAGGAGAAGAAGGAGAAGGAGAAGGAGAAGGAGAAGGAGGAGAAGGAGGAGAAGAAGGAGAAGGAGAGCAGGAGGAGGAGGAAGAGGAAGAGGAAGGAGAAAGAGAAGGAGAAGAAGAAGAAGAACAGGAAGAAGAAGAAGGAGAAGGAGAAGGAGGAGAAGGAGAAGGAGGAGAAGGAGAAGGAGAAGAAGAAGAAGAAGAACAGGAAGAAGAAGAAGAAGGAGAAGGAGAAGGAGAGGAGGAGGAGGAAGAGGAAGAGGAAGAAGAAGAAGGAGAAGAAGAAGGAGAAGAAGAAGAAGGAGAAGGAGGAGGAGAAGGAGAAGGAGAAGAAGGAGAAGAAGAAGAACCCACCAAAATAGCTCTGATGTATGAGTGGGGAAATTCAAAACCTATAGCAGCCGCTTTGAAAGTCAGGGGTGCCAAAGCTATGAAATTGGAATACTTTCCAGAATCTTTCTCTCTCTCACACACACCACACTCTTCTCTAGGGATATCGTTACAGGCTCATAAAAAGTCAAATTGCCGTTCCTGGCGTGCTCCAACAATTAATACGGATCATTTTTTTTCTGTCGTGTCAGTGCCTTGGCCTGGTGACCGGACCACCTACACACACACAGAGACGCCCGTCAGAGCCGTGGAGCCCGACACACTGTCTTGGGAACACAGGAATTGCAAATCAGAGCAGAGTCCCAAAGCCTGGTATTCATGTGGGTTTCTGGGTGAAAAACAAAATAAAAGGGGGACATACCTTGCAAAGGCATCAGCTCCCAGGTTGAAAACCCAATCAATCCCCTAGCTGGCCCAAGCAGCAGCCCATGGTAAATACACATTTTACCCCAGGTGATACGTTTTTGGACTCTTACTGTCATCACGGAAAAAATCATCGTCTGGGGAAAGACAGAGTTAATTTTGCTGAGGTGGATCTTGGGTCTCTGGAGATAAGAAAAGATTCCTTTTCAATGTCCATTCTTCAAGCAAGGAAAAAGGTAGAGTGTTACATGGTTCCTTTCCCTGTTCCAAGGTTTTTTGTTTTTGTTTTTTTTTTTTCTTTTCCCATGAGGACCCCAAAGTTCAGGAGAAGTTGGCAACACAGCGAAGGCATTCATACCTCTGCAAAGCCCAGGTCTTTCGTGTGTGTGGCTGCTACATAACTTTGCAACTGTTTGACCCGGCCCTTTTAACGACCGGCCATAAAAACCATGCTAATTAGTGGCTGCAGGAGCCGGGCCCCACGTCTGGCCTCCCCACATTCTGGGGTGAGCTCGTGACCGCCAAGCGTTGGGTACATGCAGAGCCCTACACACGTTGCTCACACGTTGCTGCAAACCCCAGATTTATCCCAAAGTAATTTGTCTTTGCACCTCCGACCAGCCAAGGGGGAAAGAGGGTTGAAACAAGAGTGGTATGAAAGTAATTTTCCCATGGAGGGAGAAGCAGTCAAGGGTCCCCGTGATGGACGTTGCAAATCAGTGCTTCTATGTAGAAATGTTCTCTGTACTTGTCTATGTAGAAAATACACACACACACACACACACACAGAGGGAGAGAGAGAGAGAGAAAGACGGAGAAAACAGAGTTTCCACCATTCCATCCTTCCCCTTTTTTATTCGTTCTGTTTGGTGCCTTAAAAAAAAATCATTAAAGAAAACATACATCAAATGTAGATTTACTGTCCGTGTTTTTAATCTGGACTCAAGACGCTCACCTGCTCAGTGCACCCTGGAGTGGAAGATACTGTCTGCTGTAACAAACAAAGTGTCTGGGCCGGGCCTGGTGGCTCACACCTGTAATCCCAGCACTTTGGGAGGCTGAAGTGGGTGGATCACGAGGTCAGGGATCGAGACCAGCCTGGCTAACACGATGAAACCCCGTATCTACTAAAAACACACACAAAAAATAGCCGGGTGTGGTGGCAGGTGCCTGTAGTCCAAGCTAGTCGGGAGGCTGAGGCAGGAGAATTGCTTGAACCTGGGAGGCAGAGCCTGTGGACTGTGTGTCTATCTACACGGGGCTGAAAATGTGGGTTTTAAATTTAAAGTTAACTGGTTTTGTTTTTCTGGGAAATCATTATCAATAGAACCCTGGGAAGAAAATAAAAATAAAATAAAACTCCATATTGTAAGTCAATGTCTCCCCAGCCAGCTGCAGTGGCTCACAACTATGATCCCAGCACTTTGGAAGGCTGAGGCGGGTGGATCCCATGAGCCCAGGAGTTTGAGACCAGCCTGGGCCACATAAGAAGATGCTGTCTCTACAAAAACTTGAAAATTATCTGAGTGTGCTGGTGAGTATCTGTAGTACCAAGTCCTCTGGAAGCTGAGGCCAGAGGACTGCTCCACCCAGAAGGTCGAGGCTGTAGTGAGCCGAGGTCACACCACTGCACTCCAACTTGGGTGACAGAATGAGAGCTTGTCTCAAAAAATTATATATATATACACACACACACAGACACACATAAAATATGTATTAGATATACATATATGCATATGTATATGTATATATGCATACACACATATGCATATATACATATACATAAACATATGTATATGCATATATACATATATACACATACACATATACATATACATATACACATATACATATGTATATATACACATATACACATATACACATGTATATATACACATATACACATACACATATACATATACACATATACTATGTATATATACACGTATACATATGTATATATACACATATACATATACACATATACATATGTATATATACACATATACATATACACATATACATATACACATATACATATGTATATATACACATATACATATATACACATATACATATGTATATATACACATATACACATACACATACACATATACATACACACATACACATACACATATACACATACACATACACATATACATATACACATACACATACACATATACATATACACATATACATATGTACATATATACATATACATATACACATATACATATGTACATATATACATATACGTATACACATATACATATGTATACACATATACATATGTATATATACACATATACACATACACATATGTATATATGCATATATACATATAATACATAAAATACATGTATGTATTATATACACATACACATATATACATATACATATGAGTATAATACATATGCATATTTTATGTGTTATATGTATATACATTATGTGTGTATATTATGCATATATTATGTATATACAATACACACTATATGTATCTGTATTATATGTATATACATATATACACATATACACAGATACATATTGTATGTATTGTATATACATATATACATATACATATGTATATATAATATTATTTCACATTTTTTTTATTATATTATATATATATTTTCCGCATGGCCACTTCTAAATTAATTGCTTTCACTCTCCCTCCAGTTTTTGGTTTTCCTGGGTAGAAGGTGGGTTAATACGCAACACGCCTGACTTCTGTCATCCCAGCCTGCATTGCACTGTCGTCCTGAAAAGGATCCGGCCACAACTCCGTTGGCCTCTAATCTTCCACCTCGGGGACCCCCCCGGGAGGAAGAAAGATTTACACAAGCATGGAGAGGAACTCCAAAAGCCAAAGGGGCCGTTTAAAAAGCAGACACAGCCAACCTACAGACCATCGTCAAGTTATCATTCCGAAAACAAGCCTAGTGAAAAAAAAAAAAATTCCAGTTCTGTCTACTCCAATTCATATAACTCATAATGCATTTTTTTTTAATTTGAAAACTTTGGACTATTATCTGGAAAGGCAGATGGGACCCTACTTGATCGATTTCAACACTGATCGCGACGAATCAGGAAAAAGAATTAAGCGTTTTTCCTACAAGCTCATTTCTCAGTGCCACGAGGGACTGGGAAAGGAACCGCTTTAAAATGTCAGAAGAATATCCAAGGACGTTTATCTAAAATGCCTGGACTTAAAAACTGCATTAAAAGTAGGTTTCCAAATCTATGGTGAGCTATCACATCATCCAGTGATTGCTTTCAGAGTCACAGGACCACGTGTACCCTGGTCACTCATCTTAGAGTCAGCGGGATGAAGAGCTGCCTGGCGTCTGTTTAAAACGGCTCATGCTGTTTCTTAAAATGTTTCTACAGGGGAAATTTTACCTGTCTTGGAGAAATGCAAAGTCACTTTATTACTATTACTATTATTATTATTATTATTATTATTATACTTCAAGTTCTGAGGCACATGTGCAGAACGTGCAGGTCTGTGACACTGGTAGACACGTGCCATGGTGGTTGGCTGCACCCATCAACCCGTCGTCTACATTAGGTATTTGTCCTAACGCTCTACCTCCCCTAGACCCCTCCTCCTGATAGGCCCCGGTGTGTGACGTTCCCCTCCCTGTGTCCATGTGATCTCATTGTTCACCTCCCACTTACGAGTGAGAACATGTGGTGTTTGGTTTTCTGTTTCTGTGTGAGTTTACTGAGAATGATGGTTTCCAGCTTCATCCACGTCCCTGCAAAGGACACGAACTCATCCTTTTTCATGGCTGCATAGTATTCCACGGCATATATGTGCCACATTTTCTGTATCCAGTCCATCATCGATGGGCATGTGGGTTGGTTCCAAGCCTTCACTATTGTGAACAGAGCTGCAATAAACATACGTGTGCGTGTGTCTTTATAGTAGAAAGATTTATAATCCTTTGGGTGTATACCCAGTAATGAGATTGCTGGGTCAAATGGTATTTCTGGTTCTAGATCCTTGAGGAATGGCAAGGTCACTTTTTAAGAGCTTTGACTCTGTTCATTTTACCCACCCCAGCTAAAATGTATAATATTTATTTTGGGGTATTCAGAAATGATAGTCAATTATCAGCCAGAGAAAACCTTAAACCCAAAATGCAAAAGGGGCACGGATGATATTTTTAAAATCCAAAGTTTACAAAATTCACACGTGCTTCCTCTTACACAAGCAACCCCCCTCGGCCTGATTTTTTTTTAAAAAACACGGGATGTTGTTATTGGGCAATCATTGAAGTTTTGTTTGAGTCCATCCTGGTTCACTGTCAGTTGAAGGCATGGCACGTCCAACAAAAATGCTTTCCTGAAGGATGCGGCTGGACTCTGTGAAGATTTGCACCGCTCTAGGAGGCTGAGGCAGGAGGATCGCTTGAGGCCAGGAATTTGAGACCAGCCTGAGCTACAAAGTGAGACCCCGTTTCTACAAAAACTGGAAAAAAAAGTACTTGGGCATTGCGGCGTGTGCCTGTGGCCCCAGCTACTCCGGGGGGAGAGGTGGAAGCTTTCCTTGAGCCTGGGAGTTTGAGGCTGCAGTGAGCTGTGTTTGCACCACTACACTGTGGCCTGAATGACAGAGTGAGATCCTGTGAAAGAGAGAAAGAGAAAGAGATAAAGAAAGAAAGAAAGAGAGAGAGAGAGAGAAACAAACAAACAAACAAACAAACAAACAAAGAAACAAAGAAAGAAAAGAGGAGGGGAGGGAGGAAGGAAGGAAGGAAGGAATGAAGGAAGGAAGGGAGGGAGGGAGGGAGGGAGGAAGGGAGGGAGGGAGGGAGGGAGGGAGGGAAAGAAAGGATAGATAGAAAGAAAGAAAGAAAAGAGAGAAACAGAAGATAGGAAGAAAGGAAGGGAGGGAGAAAGGAAGGAAGGGAGGGAGGGAAAGAAAGAAAAAAGAAAGCAAAAAGGGAAAGAAATCAAAAGAGAAAGAACGAAAGAGAGAAAGAGAAGGAAGGAAGGGAGAGAGAAGAAACAGAGGAACAAAAAAGACAGGATGAAGAAAGAAAGGAAGGAAAGGCATGAAGAAAGAGAGGGAAGGGAGAAAGGAAGAAGGAGGGGAGGGAGGAGAGAGGAAAAAGGAAAGACGGAAGAAAGAAGAGAGGGAGGGAGGAAAAGGAAGGAGGGAAGAAAGAAAGAAAAAGAAAAAAGAAGAAAGAAAGAAAGAAAGAAGCAAGGAGAAAGAAAAGAAAGAAGTAAGAGAGAAGAAAGAGAGACAGAGAGAAAAAGCCATTTTTACACAATCACAGACCCCAGGAATTACTTTTACTCTAAAATATCTTTAACACGCCGATGATCATGTGATTGAAATTTTGGTCAATAATGCTGTTCCACTTTATTGTCAAGAGTGAAAAATCACCCTGATGTGAAACTGGGGTAAAATTTTTCAGAGAAAAGTCAGCATAGGTCATCGGGCCAAGTACCCGGTCCTTTGGCCAACAGTCAGTCACAGTGTGGGTATGATTATCGAATATTTGGTACCCTCGTTTTGTATTAAAAAGTACACTCCTGGCAGGGTGCGGTGACTCACACCTGTAATCCTAACACTTTGGGAGACCGAGGCGGGCAGATCACTTGAGGCCAGGAGTTCGAGGCCAGCCTGGCCAACATGGTGAAACCCCATCTCCGCTGAAAATACAAAAATTAGCCGGGCGTGGTGGCTCACGCCTGTCATCCTAGCACTTTGGGAGGCTGAGACAGGTGGATCACCTGAGGTCAAGAGTTGGAGACCAGCCTGGTCAACATGATGAAACCCCATTTCTACTAAAAATACAAAAATTAGCCAGGTACGGTGGCTCACGCCCGTCATCCCAGCACTTTGGGAGACCGAGGTGGGCAGATCACCTGAGGTCAGGAGTTCCAGACCAGCCTGGCCAACATGGTGAAACCCCGTCTCTACTAAAAATACAAAAATTAGCCAGGCGTGGTGGTGGGCACCTGTAATCCCAGCTACTTGGGAGGCTGAGGCAGGAGAATCGCTTGAACCCGGGAGGCAGAGGTTGCCGTGAGCTGAGGTCGCACCATCGCAGTCCAGCTTGGGAGACAGAGCGAGGCTCCATCTCAA
Organism: Macaca thibetana thibetana; assembly: GCF_024542745.1. Lineage (NCBI taxonomy): Eukaryota > Metazoa > Chordata > Mammalia > Primates > Cercopithecidae > Macaca > Macaca thibetana. The sequence goes on from NC_065598.1 coordinate 1,694,685, forward strand.
AGAAAAGAAAAAAAGGCCAAAAAAAAAAAATGTGTTTCTTTTCAGGGCGAAGGAAACCAACCGTGTTATATGTACAACCATCCTGCTTTGAGTTCAAACACCAGAGAAAACCTCGCACAGGCTCATTTCACTTAACGTTACGTTGTTGCAAAACACTGACCCTTCTCCCTTTTTCATGGCTGAATAGTATTCTACGGCCTGTGTGTAACGCATGTTCTTTATCCACCCCCCACTGATACTGACGTTAATTGCACAGGGTGACTCTCGTGAATAGCCTTGCGATGAACGTGGGGGTACGGACCTCCCCTTTTTTGGACATACTGGTTTTATTTTCTGTGGATACATACACAGGAGTGAAATAAGACAAAAGCTACCAGTTCTCACTCACACCTGTCATCTCAGCACTTTGGGAGGCCAACTCAGGCCTCCTCACCTGAGGTCAGGAGTTCAAGACCAGCCTGGCCAACATGATGAAACCCCGTCTGTACTAAAAATACAAAAATTAGCCCAGCATGGTTGCGTGCACCTGTCATCCCAGCGACTCAGGAGGCTGAGGCAGGAGAATGGCGTGAACCCTGGAGGCGGAGGTTGCAGTGAGCCGAGATCGCGCCATTGCACTCCAGCGTGGGCGACAGAGTGAGACTCTGTCTCAAAAAAGAAAAAAAAAGAATTAAAAAAAAAGAGAAAGAGTTGATTTAGGAGTAGGCAGTACAGTGGTGATGATGGAAGCTGGGGAAGGGAGGGAGAAAGAAGCGATGGAGAGAGGTTTCTCCATGGGTACAAAGTTACAATTAAATAGGACTAAATTCTGTCGTTTTATTTCTCTGCAGGGTGACAATACTTAACAAGAATATATTGTATATGACAAAATAGTCCCAAGACAGGATTTTGTGGGAGGGAAGAGTGGGAATGGGGTGAGGGATAAAAGACAACAACTTTGGTACAGCCTATACTGCTCGGGTGACGGGCGCACCAGGTTCTCACAAATCTCCACTAGAGAACTTACTCGTGTCACCGAAAGTCACCTGTACCCCAATAACATACGGAAACATAATTTTTTTAAAAAATGACACATACGGCCAGGCGTGATGGCTCACACCTGTCATCCCAGCACTTTGGGAGGCCGAGGCAGATGGATCACTTGAGGGCAGGAGATCGAGACCAGCCTGGCCAACATGGTAAAACTCTGTCCCTACTAAAAATACGTTAACAAGGTTTGGTGGCAGGTGCCTGTAATCCCAGCTACTCGGGAGGCCGAGGCAGGAGGATCGCTTGAACCTGGGAGGCGGAGGTTGCAGTGAGCCAAGATCGTGCCATCGCACTCCAGCCTGGGATACATATTCTTCAGTCACCGGAAAATGAGATTTCTGAGCAGCTGGTACACATGCTTAGAAACATTATATGTCATCAATGTGTACAATCTTTATAGCGTTTTTTTTCTTGAGTTAGGGTCTTGCTCTGTTGCCCAAGCTGGAGTGCAATGGTGCAATCACGGCTCAGTGCAGCCTCAGCCTCCTGGGCTCAAACAATCCTCCCACCTCAGCCTCCCCAGTAGCTGGAAATACAGATTTTTGGAGATGGGGTCTTGCTATGTTGCCCAGGCTGGTCTTGAACTTCTGGCCTCATGATTCTCCCACCTCAGCCTCCTAAAGCGCTGGGATGACAAGCGTGAGCCACCGCACCTGATCCGGACGATGATTCTTAAAAATACAATAAAGCGTGGCCAGGTGCGGTGGTTCACGCCTGTCATCCCAGCACTTTGGGAGGCCGAGGCAGGCAGATCATGAGGTCAGGAGATCGAGACCATCCTGGCTAACACGGTGAAACCTCGTCTCTACTAAAAATATAAAAAACTAGCCAGGCGAGGTGGCGGCGCCTGTAGACCCAGCTACTCGGGAGGCTGAGGCAGGAGAATGGCGTGAACCCGGGAGGTGGAGCTTGCAGTGAGCTGAGATCCGGCCACTGCACTCCAGCCTGGGCGACAGAGCGAGACTCCGTCTCAAAAAATAAAATAAAATAGTAAATAAATAAATAAATAAATATAAAATAAAATGAAACGTGAGAAAAGAAGAAAATCGAATGGTGGTTTTTGTCTTCTCCTTGGCCCTGTGTTACTCTGTGGCTACAACTGTTCTTTCCTTGATGAAGTCAGTTCCAAATCTGCAAACTGAAGTGAAGGGCGAGTGAGTTCTATGTGTAATCTTCTTGGCACGGGGTGGTGAGTGTGTGTGTGTGTGTGTGTACGTGTGTGTGTGTATTTGTACGTCCAGGGTTCCTCCACGTCCCCGCGGAGACTTGGGACTCCTTAATATCCATCCAATTTCTATTTTGACCAGAAACAGGAAAAATCCACCTTTCAGAAACTCCAACGTCCACTGGGGGCTTGACTGAAACAGGTGTCTGTCATTTCTGTATCCAGCCAGCCGGCCTGTGAATCTCTGGACATATCTTAATTAGATCATTAAGCTCTTCTATTGATAAAGTTTTTGTAGGTAAAGGAGAAGCAAAAAAAAAAAAAAATTTTTTTTGTTTGACCTCTTGGAGCACGGAAATCAATAAGAAGTTGATAAAGCAGAGTTCACGCCTCTGCCGAAAGTAAAACAGGCCTGATTTGTTTACCCACCGAGGCCTTCACGTTGTCAGGTCTGCAGAGAAATGATTTATACACCAACACCCCCACGCAAATCATTTAAAGCAGATTAGGTTCCTAGGACAAGCCCCTCTAATATGACAAGCTGATAGAGGCTGACAGGTAACCCGGTGGTTCAGGATGGCAAAGCCAGTTCCAGAAAGTCTGATTAAATTAAAATATTAAT